>NW_006159539.1:7294284-7322489 GCF_000334495.1 Tupaia belangeri chinensis
AGGGAAAGAAAAGCAAAGGTAAGTGGGAAAGGAAGGAAGCTAGAGAACTGTGAATCAAGAATATCTCGCTCACGGGTCAGCAGATGGTGTGGAGGTTAAGGTGCTGGATCCCGCATGGCTGATTAGGTGGTTTGATTCTCAGACCTGGTGACTTGAGAACCACGCTGGGCATGTGTGTATGCCCAAAATCCCTAGAGGAGACTGGAGGAGAAGGGATTGCAACGTGGGGATCCCCCTATAGCAAAAGATATATAGCTCATATAAATTATAAAAAAGAGAAGGCATGAATTTCAGAGGTCGCGGTTTTGTGGACTTTTTAAACTGTTATTAGATAAAAGTCAAGGGCTAGGTGATGAACTCCTCTAAAACTTATACTGCTTGCACTGCCTTGTTCTTCTTGCAAAAGGAAATAACCTTAACAAGCAATGTAAAGAGCACATCTGAGCAATTTCTCTGGCTTTTGCCATTGAGATGAGACTCACATCACTAAAAGCCTATCGGAGAGCAGCAATTATACTGGAAATCTAAAACTCTCATCATCATCAGGATCAGTTCCTCCACATGAGGCTAATTCAGAACAGACAGAACAGACACAGCACGGGCTTCTGTATGGCCACAGGGGAATGAACATTATTTCAGGTCCCATCCAGGTCAAAAGAGATTTCCATTTCCTGTCACATTTTTCACAATTTACCGCAATGATCTAAATTGAGCATTGTGATTTCAAAGAGGTCAAATCAAGGGCATTCAAGATATTAGAAAATCAAAGGAGAACCCATATTTGATGGATCCAAAAGTTCAGTAGCCGTTGTCTGCCTTGGCTTCTCGAGATGCCCCTGGGAGCTGTGGGTCAATGCTAAGGGTCCTTGCTGCATGGTCCATCAGTGCAACCAGGCTAAGACAAAGAGACTATTTTAGTCTCATCTCTGTCTCTCGAGATGTTGTTTGAGATGAGAGCAGTCAATATTTTTCCTTGAGATTTGAAGTAGCTCTTGGATTGAAAAAGATGTGGCTTCAAGACAACAGCTCTTTGGGGACTATGATTGGACTGTGCTTAGTGAAAATGGCCCTGCGCTATTAAGATCTAGGAGTATAACATTACCTTTGAAATTAGCACATGGTTTATTGCTTTGAGTGCCATCACTGAAGGTCCCCAATGTCTTAGTTGGTCCATTCAGTAGAGGCATTAAAACAACCACAAAGTTTTTAGTCTTTGTCCCTCTTTCAGTGAGCTATTTCCTTTGCTAGCATGCAGGCCTTTTGAGATAAGTCAATTATGAAATAAGACCGTATATCCTCAGTGATAAGAATACAAGGTGCCTGTGGGGATAGAGGTGGGGCGATGATTAAATAAATGCATCCTTGGACAGCATCCCATTATAAATGGATCCTGCAGTAATAACAAGTTACTATGCCGTAAGAGAATCTTTGACTAAGGAATGCCATTTTGCCTCTAAACTAGTTTCTTTTTATCCTCCCCACCCCTGTAGTCCTGCTATATCACCATTCCTGATTACGTTCTTCTTTCTCTGATTTGCCCATAATCAGCAGGTATGAAAGACCTTAAACTCCACAGTGAGATAATCTCATCTATGCCTGGCATTATTGACTATAATCTTGTTTTCCTGGGAACTGAGCTGATCCAGAGGAGGGCAACTTCTAGGGTTTAACCTTTTATTCCTTCCTTTCTTCTTCTTTTTTCTTTTTCTTTTTTTTAATTTTTGCTATAGGGCATATGTGATTGTTTGAGAGTGAGAGAGAGAAATCAGCCCCTAAAGGGGATGGCCATGCTTTGGTGCCTTCTCCAGTCTCCTCTCTGGATTTTGCACATACACACACATACCTAGTGTGACTTTCAAGTTGCTGGGTTCAGGACTTGAATCATGCAGTCAGTCATATGGGATCCAGCTGCTTTAGCCACCATGCCACCTGGCTGTTCCTAAATTTTTAAGATTTAGAAACAAAGGGAAATTAGAAGGAGCCAAAGCAGAACTATAAGGTGGATACCTAATCACTTCCCATCAAAACTCTTGCAAAATTCCCTTTGATTAGAGGAATGAGCAGGGACATTGTCATGGAGAACTTTCTGGTGAAACTTTCCTAGGTGTTTTTCTGTTAAAACTTCAGCTCAGTTTCTCTGAACTCTCTCATGATAAGCAGATACTATCATTCATTGGTCCTCCAGAAAGTCAACAAGCAAAATACCTTAAGCATCCCAAAAAACCTCTGCTAGGTGTACCAGCAGGTGGTATGATGGTTCAGGTGCTGAATTTCCATATGGCTGACCCCAGTTCAAGTCCCAAACTTGGCAGCTCGGAAATCTCACCAGGCGTGTATGTGTGTGTGTGTGCGCCCAAGAGGAGAATGGAGGAGAAGGAATTGAGCATAGCCATTTAACTGTGAGATGATTATTCACTTTCCCTTTCTTCGTCTCTCTGTGACTCTCTCTCTAGCAAGTGTACACACTCTATGGCAAAAAGCTAAAACAAACAAACAAACTTTTGCTAAGATTATTGCTCTTTATTTGTCTGCTTGGGCTTTGACAGAACCCCTTCCAGCTCTTGGTAAGCATTGTTTTGATTGTGTTTTGTCTTCGGATCATATTGGTAAAGCCATGTATCACCTCCTCTTACAATTCTTTGTAATACATGCTTCAAGATCTTGATTGTGCTTATTTAAAATTTCAATTAAAAGCCTTGTTCTTGTCTGCTACTGCTCTGGGTGCAACAGGGTTGGCAGCCATGAAACAGAGTTTGTTCAGCATTAACTTGTCAGAATTGTGTAAGCTGAACCAATTGAGGTATCTACGAGATGTTGTTTCTGCTGTTAATCAGCAGTCTCTTCAATTAGGACCCAAACAAAATTAATTTTTTCCTTATAAATTGGAGGAGATAGTTTGCCATTGCAATTGTCATCTCAGCATCATCTCATCTCTTATTTAATTATCCACTTGTAAACTGATGATTTGGGGACTTGTCCCCATAAGCGTTTCATAAAGATCAATGGTTTTACCATTCTTCTATGCCAGTTTCCCCATCAATTTGGTACTTCTTGTTTCAATTTTTGCATAATTCATGTTGCTCCCATAGAGCTTTTTATACTGATATTGTATCCTTTTGAGTACTTTAAACCAGATCCTGTTCAGACATGTTGTTGTTGTTGTTATTAGAGAAGTTTTTGCTGTAGGGTACATGCACTCACCAGAAAGGCAGAGAGAGAGACAGAGACAGAAAGTGAGAAATCATCCCCCAGGTGGGATGGCCACGTCGCAATCCCTTCTTCTCTATTCTCCTCTCAGAATCTTAGGCATGCATGCACACGTGCCTGGCGTGAGTTTAAGCACCAGGTCTGGGAATTGAACTGCGGTCAACTACGTGGAAGTCCAGCAACATAGCCATTAAACCAACTGCTGGTCCCCTGTTCAGACATGTTATAACAAGTTACTATAAGTTTATTTTGGTGTAAAAGGAATAACAAAAATCCACAAAGGGCCCAACTTGGTTTCTAAAATGCTTTACCACTGTAAATCTTACACCAGTTCTCAATTCTTCTTTTTTTTTTTAAGTGTATTTATTTATTTCTTCTATAATAGAGAGAGACACCGAGAGATAGGCTCCTCAATTGAATCTTCATGCTGTGACCCAACTCCAATCTTTGCTGGCCCAGACCACGGGGATGCACGTGCACATATCTGGCATGCTTATGGATGTAAACCCAGGATCTCTCCCACGTAGGTCCCATTGTGTTACTATTGTGGCACTATGTACCTGCTAGTCGTTCTTTTTTTTTTTTTGGAGAGATTTTCACTGTAGGGCGCGTGCGCTCGCCAGCCAGACAGAGAGAGACATAGAGACAGAAAGCGAGAAATCACCCCCCAGGGGGGATGGTCACGCCACAATCCCTTCTCCTCCATTCTCCCCTCGGGATCTTGGGCACGCACGCACACGCGCCCAGTGTGAGTTTTAAGCCACCGGGTCCGGGACACGAACCGCGGTCGACTACGTGGGAGTCCAGCGACATAGCCATTACGCTAACTGCTGGTTCCCCCTGCTAGTCATTCTTAAAATGAGGTTAAGGTGCCGGATCCCACATGGCTAATTCCATGGTTCAAGTCCTGGACCTGGTGGCTTAAAAATCATGTTGGACCCAGCAGCTTGAAAATCATGCTGGCACATGTGTGTGCATGCCCAAAAATCCTCAGAGAAGAATGGAAGAAAAGGGATTGCAGGATGGCCAGCCTCCCAGGGGGTGATTTCTATCTCTCTCTCTCTCTCTCTCTCAAGTTCATGTGACCTATATCAAATTTTTAAAAAGAAAAGAAAATGCAGTTCTGCCCTTAATATTCTCCTAACTACAATCCTTCAGCATTTCCCTATAGTCTACAGGATTACGTTCAGTTTCCTTAATATCCCTGAAAAGGCCTGTGCATCTTACTCTCACCTGTCCTTGCAGCCTGTCTCCCATCAGTTCCCTCAGAAGCTTTATGTTCCAGTGAGGTGAAGCAACTTTTCTCCAGTTTGGTCTTACTCTTCTGACCCTCCTTTATCTACTCAGACAAGCCAACTCCGATGGAATCTCTCTCTCTCTCTCTTTTTTTTTTTCTTTTGGAAAGATTTTTGCTAGAGGCCACATGTACTCATCAGAGAGGGAAGGTGAGAGATCATCCCCCAGGGGGATGGCCATGCTGCCATCCCTTCTCCATTCTCCTCTCAGAATTTTGGGCACACCTGGCGTGAGTGTCAAGCTGCTGAGTCCAGGACTTGAACAGCCGTCAGCCATATGGGAGTCCAGCACCATAACCACTATACCACCTGCTGGCCCCCAACAGGTTCTCTCTTACTTCCTGAGAACTCCTGGCCTCAGCCTCTTCTCTGTCACCCTGGAGACTGCTTGCCATATTCCCATCTCCAGCTCTCAATTTGACTTCTTTTCTAAGAACATATTTTCTCTTCACTCTCCAGAGCCAAGCACAAGGCCTGGTACACAACAGGAATGAAATCAAACTGATAAATAAGCCAGGCTCTGTTGATTTATCTCTGCAGTTTCTCAAGTATCTTTATCTTCCTGTCCGTTCTCCTTGTAGCCTGCTGCCTAACAGAGTTAAACCTCGGGCTCAGACCATCACAGAACCTCTGAACTATTCTCCCTGTGTTCCGTATCCTCACGGGTGGCCATCTGTAACACAGAAGTCATAGTAACACCTTTAAAGTATTACATTCATATCCGTAGTGGTTAATGGCCACTGACCCAGGCTTCTGAGTAATGCCCTGCCAGCCCGGCTGCACTGACACCTCTCTCTAGACTTCAAGTTCAAAGAACTTTACACCTCAGGGGCTTCTAGGAGCTCGTCTCATAATAAAGCCAGCACTGATTTTAATTGATTGTGGCCAGGCTGTGTCAGCTTATCAACAGTCAGTGCTTCACATTATCTACCAAATAAGGTCTAAATTCCTGGCATGGTCCCATGGCTCTTGATCATTAAGATGCCATTGTCAGCCCTATTTACAAGTAATACAAATGGTTATTCCAAACAAGGATTTCTCAAAACGAATATGCCTATGGGGCACTTTGGGGGGGAGGTCTTGCACAAACTTTAGATTCTGATTTAGCAGGGCTAGAGTAAAGGCCTGAAATCCTGCATTTCTTTTCTTTGTTTTTTAAGGTTTTTGTCATAGGACACTTGTGCTTGCTAGAGAGGAGAGAGACAGTGAGAAGGAAAGTGAGCCATCACCTCTCAGGCCCAATGATCACACCTCAGTCCCTTCTCCTCCATTCTCTTCCTTGGATTTTGGATACGCACGCACACGCACCTGGTGTGATTTTCAAGCTGTCAGGTCTGAAACTCGAACTGTGGTTGGTCATGTGGGAGTCCTGTGCCTTAACCACTATGCCACCTGCTGGCCCCAAGATTCTGCATTTCAAACAAGGTCCACGGAATGTGGATGCTGTAGTTGCACTGGACACAACTCTGAGTAGCTTTGAAATTATAATCTTCCTTTGGCCCTATGTTCCTGTTCTTACTTCTATCTGGAAAATCCTCTATTCTCAATTAATTGATAGAGACTTCAAACCAAGCTCAAATTAACCTTTGAAAGAAAACCTTTTGAAGTTTTCTCTTATTTCCTCATAAATACAAACTCTCTTCTGGGCCAGCTAGGTGATGAGTGGCTAGATCCCATATGGCTAACATGTGGCTTGACTCCTGGTCCTAGCAACTTTAAAAACATGCTGGACAAGTGTACGTATGTGCCCAGAATCCCAAGAGGAGAATGAAGGAGCAGGGAATCCAGCATGGCCATTCCTCTAGGGAGTAATTTCTCACTTACCCTCTCTGTCTCTTTTTGTCTCTCTCTGGTGAGCACATGCACCATATTGCAAATTTAAAATTTTTCACATGTAAGCTCTTCCTCCTTGGAATTCTTATATGTTTGGTTTGGGAAATCAATTACCAAAAAGGCACATTTAGCAGAGTTTTTAGATACAACTCCATTTTAAGACAAGGTCTCTATTTTTTTTAAGTTGACTCAGTCATTCCTTAAAATGATCTGTACATGAATTATTAGTTCTAAACAGTAATTAAAGTACTGTGAGAAGCTCTCATTCATTCAGGATAAAATAACCAGAAAAATGTGAACAATCTAAGTAGTGTAGAATTGCATGATAATAATTTATGTTCATAGTAATAACCCAGAGGCTTAAGGAGCCTACAGTAGCTTCTGAGTCATCAAAGAAAGATTAAAATTATATTTAGCATATTTTAGTGTTAAGTGAATTTGATTGTGATTTAATTCACTGAAAATTGACATATGGGATGTGTGTGTATATTTCAATTCCTTGAAAACTTACAAGGAAGTAAGATTTTCTTGTTTTCAGCAACATGTACTTTTTATTTTTAGGTTTTTGCAGTAAGGCATGTGTGCTTGCTAGAGAGACATAGATAGAGACAGTGAGAAAGTGACAAATCACCCTGCAGAAAGGATAGCCACACTGCAGTCCCTTCTTTTCCATTCTCCTCTTGGGAGAATGGAATACACATGCACCCAGCATTTGTTTGTTTGTTTGTTTGTTATAGGGCGCGTGCACTCGCCATACAGAGAGAGACATAGAGACAGAAAGTGAGAAATCACCCCCCAGGGGGGATGGCCACGCTGCAATCCCTTCTCCTCCATTCTCCTCTTGGGATCTTGGGCACACATGCACACGCGCCTGGACTGAGTTTTAAGCCACCAGGTCTGGGACGCGAACAGTGGTCGACTACATGAGAGTCCAGTGACACAGCCATTACGCTAACTGCTGGTCCCAGCGCCCAGCATGATTTTTAAGTCACCTGGTCTACAACCCAAACTGTAGTCGGCTATGTGGGAATCCAGCGTCTTAACCACCACGCCACCTGCTGGCCCCAGTGGCATGTAAATACTTAATACCTTTGGCACAAAGTCTGTGCCTGCCATTTATCTACCACATATATACACATATTCACCCACGTGCACACACACCACATGATTTCCACAGAAAACAAATACATGAAATCCAGGACTGTATTCCTAAATTCCCAAAATAAAGCTCTAAAACCCTCTTCCCCACCATCCCCTCACTGAAGAACTTATGATTATCTGGACTGAACCTAGTTAGTGCATATTTCTCCATTTTTTCTCAAGAGATTTTGTTTGTTTTGTCGTTGTTTATTATAGGGCATGTGTACTCACCCGAGAGAAACAGAGAGATAGAAAGTGAGAAATCACCACCCCCCCCCCAGGGGGGATAGTAGTGCCACAGTCCCTTCTCCTCCATTCTCCTATTGAGACTTTGAGTACACATGCACTTGCACCCGGCATGAGTTTCAAGTTGCTAGACTCGGGACTCGAACCACAGTCAACCACATGGGAGTCCAGCACTTTAACCACTATGCCATCTCCTGGCCCTTATTTCTACATTTTTTTAATATAGTCCTATAATGAATGCATATTGATCTTCATGCCCAAGGGGTCTGCAATAAATTCCAAACATTTACACATTCAAGTTTTAGAAAACAAACAGGCCTAGCCACAGTGATGCAGGTGGTAGGGTGCTAGTACATGATACTTGATCCAAATCAGAAGGCCTAGGGTTCCAATCTCAGGTCAAGCTAAACACACAGCGTGCACCTATGGTCCTGGCTGACTGGAAGGCTGTGGGGGAGGACCATGGTGTAACCAGGCCCTGTCAATGGTCTCTGTCTCTTTCCCGTACTTCCTTACCCTCTCTTATGCATGAAAAATAGACAGATAAATAGTTAAAATAAAAATTAAATTAAAAAATTTAAATATGCATAAGAGAGAAAGAAGAGTCTTCTATGAATAAGGCCAGGAAGAATGGCTGCCTGGGTGTATGTTTCGTAAGCAGCTGTCTAATCGTTGTCCTGGAGCGAGAAAGTACATTTAGGTCTGACTTCTGGCCTCCACTTCTGTCTTTTCTTTCTCCTTCCCACAACCCACCTAGACAAAGGGCAGGTTTTTGCTGGTCTTCCACTCTGGGACTTACTTATAAACATAGCCTCCTTTTTATAGAGATGGTTTGTGGTTCCCTGGCTTCCCTGGGATTATATTGGAATTGTTGCTTTGTTGACTAGGGAGAAAATGTTCTACATTTAACATTTTAAAAAAATGATATCCAGTATATTTTCCTCTAATACATTTTGGCACTTTGCCCCCCACTCCAAGGACATTTATTTTACCCATAAATCTAATTCTTTCCAAGGACATGTGATTTAATTCTCACCCTGAACCTCTGTATTTGTCTGTCTCCCAGGTCCCCAAAGTTTGGCTAGGAGATCCTCATTATTAGCTCAAAGTCTGACTTTTTATCCACAGAGAGTCCTCTGGTTCTCAGAGGAACTAGATTTTCTCAGCACTGGCTGTATCTGCCACAGAATCTAGCCACCCAGTCAGGAAAACTTTTCTCAGTAGGGCTCAGCCTGGGATGGGCCTTGCATCTCCAACAGGAGGGGGCGTCCTCATTACAGCCCCAAACCAGCAGGAAGTGAGGGCGAGTGTTCACATCTATACTCCCTGCTACGGCCTGTCTGTGGCCTCCGCAGCTTGGCTCAAGAGAGAAACAGGTGTTGGGAGAGCATGCATGTCCCAGGGACTCTGGGTCTGCCCTACCGACCTTTAGCAGGGAGACCTTTCCCTGGACACTTAATAGTCTGTATGTGTGTGTAGCTGTATTTAGCATGGTTGGCCTGATAAAAATTTGGAAGAAAGACCTGGATCCCTGAGAGAGCACAAATGGGCAGGTACAGATGCAGGACTGAAGACTCGCTGCAGAAGGAGAAAAGGTGGTAGGGGTGTGGGAAGATAAGCTTTATTTCCAGGCCCCTTCCTGGCTGCTTGTCTGTGAAAGAAGGATCCCTTTCCTAAAGAAGAAAACTCAGCTCCACAGTATGCACTTGGGTCAGCAGCTGGGGACACATTTGGAGGGGCTGTGCTGTAAAAGGAAAGACTAGAAGCCCCTGCTAGGCTATAAGGAAGACCCTAAGTGAGTCCTCTGAGCATGCATGGCCTCTGTAGAGTGGCGTGTCCACAGACAGGGAGTGCTGCTAGCAGAGAGTCCAGGGGATCTTCGTTTGTAGAAGGAATGACTGACTATCTTATCAAGGTGCAAGGGAAGAACTTCTTCTGCAAGGAAACCATGGAAGATGGCCAGCCTTGAGGACCACTGAGCAAGGATCACTCACTGCAGCCATCAGTCTACCAGCCATTGGGCATCCCATGCTGGGGGCTCTACCTGTCATGGCTTACATGTGGAAAACCCACTGCTGTGGCCCTGGGCATACTGAGTGGCCTAAGAGATGCTTGACCTTTTTGTTTTGTTTTGTTTCTGTTTTGTTTTGTTTTGTTTTTACGAGAGAGAATTTTGCTATAGGCTCTTGTACTTGCCACAGAGACTGAAAACAAGAGATCACTGCCCGCCCCCCCCCTCCTCCCACACACACACAGTGGGGATGGTTATGCCACAATCCCTTCTCTTCCATTTTCCTCTTGGGAGTTTGGACATGCATGCACACATACCCTATATGAGTTTTTAAGCCACTAGGTCAAGGACTCGAACCACAGTCAACTGCTTGGGAGACCAGTCATGTACCATTATGCCATCTGCTGGTTCCGACTCTTGACAAAGGGAGGAGAAACTACATCCTGACCAAAGTGGGAACTGGGAAGAATGGACTGGAAATTTTCTGGAGCCAGGACATCAGTGGACATGCTGCCTGAATTATACACACTCTCCCCTGCATTCTCCCTGCTTTACATTCTGCCCACAGTTCCCAAGAATCCCTTGGTTTCTGATTGCCTATAAATTGTCTTCTGCTTGGCTCATAGCTTCAGGGTTTATATTGGCCCATTTCTTCTAAATCTACCTTCCTTCTTACACACAATTTGATTTGACCTCAACTGTTTTTCTCTGTCCAGATTCCAAGCCTTAGACTTCCTCTTCTCCATGACAGATTCCCGATTCTTCCAATGATGTTTTAATTTCCTCAGGCCCACTTTCTTACCTCTTGCTCATAATTGACTACCATTTATATCATTGCTTGAAAATATCCGAGCAATTGTGAAAATTCTGATATTCATGTGATAGCTGTTGGTAACGATAAAGACAGGGTTAGATCAAGATTTCCTATATAACCAGCATCCTGTCAGCTGCCTATATGGCTATCAAGAAAGGTTAGGTGATAGTAGTGATGAGGAGTACTCCACAGTTGTGTGTCTCATTTTATTTTTTTCCATGCAAGTAAAGCATGATAAAAGTCTGTGCCCAGAGTCATAGGCCTAATCGGTAAGGAGGTTAAAACCAAAACCTGGGTTTCCAGTTTCCAAGTCTAATGCTCTTTCCTCTGCATCAAAAACTCATTTAAGGGGCCAGCAGGTGGCATAGTGATTAAGGCATTGGACTCCCACATGGTTGACCATGATTCACGTCCTGGACCCAGCGGCTTGAAAATCACATTGGGTGCATACATGTGCATGCCCAGAATCCCAAGAGGAGAATGGGGGAGAAGGGATTGTGGCATGGCCATCCCCCTGGGAGGTGATTTCTTATTTTTCCTCTCATCTTCTCTTTCTGTTTTTCTCCAGAGAATACATGTGCCCTATGGAAAAAAAAAAAAAAAACTTAAAAACAAAGCAAAACTTATTCAATGCACATAAATAATTAAAATTGGGGGGGGGGAGCACCAAAGCTTCAGTGGATAAAGCTAAAAAACACAAAACTTGGTTCTCTCATTCATTCCTTTTTATTTTTATTTTTCTATATATAATGTGCATGTACTCACCAGAGACAGAGAAGGTGAGAAAGTGAGAAAGCATCCTCTGCGGGTATGGCCACACCACAATCCCTTCTCTTCCGTTCTCCTCTTGGGGTTTTGGGCATGCACACACGTGTACCCATTGTGATTTTTAAACTGCGTGGTCCAAAACTCAAATCACAAAATCGGCCATGTGGGATCCAGCTGTCTTAACCAGCATGCCACCTGCTGTCCCCTTTACATTCTTATGTTATTAAATGCCCACTATATGCAAGCACTGTGTTGACAGGGGAAATAAAGATGTGAACCAATGCCAACTCCACCTAGGAACAGTAGATATGAAGCAAATGTATATGCAAATAAATTACACCATATCTCATTGATTTTAAGAAAAAAAATTTTTTTTCACCTCAAGTGGTTTTTTTTTTTTTTTTTTTTTTTGTTTTGCTATAGGGCGTGTGCACTCGCCAGACAGACAAAGAGAGACATAGAGACAGAAAGCGAGAAATCAACCCCCGCCCCCCCAGGGTGGATGGTCACGCCGCAATCCCTTCTTCTCCATTCTCCTCTAGGGATCTTGGGCATGAACGCACATGCACCTGGCGTGAGTTTTAAGCCACCAGGTCTGGGACGTGAACTGCAGTCGACTACGTGTGAGTCCAATGACATAGCCATTACGCTAACTGCTGGTCCCTGCCAACTGATTTTATATATGTATGTATGTATGTATGTATTTTAGGTTTTGACATAGAGCATGTATGTGCACTTGCCAGAGAGAGACAGAGAGAGGGCCAATGAGGATGGCCAAGCCATGATCCCTTCTCCTCCATTCTCCTCTCAGGATTTTGCATAAGCATGCACATGCACCTCAGGTGATCCTCAAGATGCTGGATCTGGGACTCAAACTGCAGTTGTCCATGTAGGAGTCCAGCACTTTAACTACCACTCCACCTTCTGGCCCATGATGCACATGTTTTTTAGACCATCTCAGCATATCTAGCATTGAGACACAATGTACCATCAGCATGTCTTATGCCTAAGTTGGCCTGAAAGGTAGTCTAGCTCTTCCAGAAAGGATTTGTATTTGATTCTTTTCACCTGGGGCTACTCCCAAACATAGGACTCCATATGAACTATACTCACCCCTTGAGGTTTTCAGGGCAGCACCTGTAGTGGGACTTAGACCACAACCTGTGTGATGATCACCTCTGGTTCAAGTTACCAGGAAAGACTTCCTTCTCCTTCCACTCAAGGCCCAGGTTGAGATTTGTGAGTTTCTTGGCTCTTACTTTCTGTTTACTGGAGTCATTTCTCACATGCCCTTACATTAGTGGGCCAGCTTTGTGGGAGAGTCGTATGATAAATTCTCTACCTAAGGCCAGCCATGGCCTCGTGGTTAAGGCAGCTAGATCCCACATTGCTGACTGCAATTTGAGTCTTGACCTGGCGACTTAAGAAACATGCCTGGTACATGTGCATGTGTGCCCAAAATCGCAGCAGGAAGGAGAGATGGAGGAGAAAGAATTATATTGGGTTGTCAGAAAAGTGATGATATATTTTTTCTATGCAAAAATGTGTGATGACTTTTCTGATGACCCAGTAGCACAACCGTGGCCCAAGAGGGAATGCTTTCTCTCTCTCTCTTTCTCTATCTCTATTTCTTCCTCCCTCCCTCTCTCTTTCCTTCTCTTTCTCCATCTCCCTCTCTCTCTCTCCCAGGCAAGCACATGTGCCCACTGTCAAAAACAAGCAAACAAACAAATAAAAAACCAACTCTACCTTGAAATTTTAAAAATAAAAGCTTTTTTAGAATTATGTACAATAATGGTGCATTTTACAGTCATTGGCATTTGAGACGCAATAAAACACAGTGACTATGCCAGCCAGTAGTAGTTAAGGTGACTGGATCCCATGTGGCTGAACAAGCAGTTCGAGTCTCCAGCTGGAGACTTGAAAACACACAGGACATGCATGTGTGCCTGCCCAAAATCCCAAAAGGAGGGAGAGACAGAGAAGGAATTGTGGTGGGACCATGCCCCATTGGGGATGCTTTTTCACTTTCCCTCCACCTGCTGCCATCCCACCTCCTTCTTCTGCAAGTGCACACACTTTCTGGCAAAATTAACATGTCAATAAATAGATAAATAAAGTACAGTAATTATGAATTGTGATACGAATTATAAAGGAATAGTGCAGAATGACATACAGAAGCATAACTGGGTGACCTAATTTAGATGTAAGGATTTCATGAATAAATAATTTGTAAACAGAGTCCTGGGGACTGGGAAAAGATTCTGGGGCTAAGCATTCCAAACAGAGGGACCAACTTGTACAAAGCTCACTTAGGTAGAGAAACCAGCCTTGCTTCCAAATTCCTTTGGTGGGATGATCTCCAAAATGTTAATATCCAAAGGAAAGGAATGTCTTTTCAATAAACTGCTTTTCCTTGAAACCCGAAATAGCAATCTGTTTATAAACTGCTTTTAAAATCACATGTTTCAAGCAAATAGGTTTTCGTCCTCTGATTATAATTATCACCTATGATTTCATCAATCTGAAGTTGATTTTTTTTCCTGTTGAGCTAGATGCAAGGTAAATTGACAGGTGGCCCTGTTACAATATAAATTGCCAACATTCCATACACCTTTTATATGGGGAGGTGTTCAAACCATTCCCTGTCATGCTTTTCTAGAATAGCCTCATTTCCATGGGCTGAGCATTCCAGACAGGGGAACAACCTGTGGCATTCGAAAATGAAGTATGATCTATAACAGGTTCATGAAAGGAAGCTTTGCAGCTGATGTATGGAGGGTATTGTCCGTTTTAGCCAGTCCTATTTTTTTTTTTAAGAAATATTTTTGTTATAGTGGGTGGTTGTTCACTGGAGAGTCAGAGATACAGAATTTGAGAAAACACCCCCTAGGGAGAATGGCCACACCACAATCCCTTCTCCTCTATTCTCCTCTTTAGATTTTGGGTACACATGCACTTGCACCCAGTGTGAATTTGAAACCGCCATGTCTGGGATTCGAACCACAGTCAGCCATGTGGGAGTCCAGCAGCATAACCATTAACTATCTGCTGGTCCCATCAGACAGTCCTCTTTAAGTCAGTGCAAAAGCCACTATGCATTCCAGTATCCTTCCAAGGGTACTCCTGGGGACTTTAAAAAAGTGGTGGTAGAAGAAGCACAATTGGGGCTAGCAGGTGGAATGGTGGTTAAGGCACTGATCTCTCACGTGGCTGACCAAAGTTTGAGTCCTGGACCCAGAGACTTGAAAATCATGTTGGGCATATGTGTGTGCATGCCCAAAATTCATAGAGGAGACTGGAGGAGAAGGTATTGCAGTGTTACCATTTCCCCGGAAGGCAAAATTTCACTTTCCTTCTTTCTGTCTTCCTGGTGAGCCCACACATCCTATGGTAAAAACAAACAAACAAGAAAACAATTTGCATCTGATATTGTGAAATATATATATATATTAGGTCTTTCTTCCTGTTTCCTGACTTGTAGCTTCTAAGATCCTAGGGATCTCTGGAGTGATGGCTGCCTTGTGTGTGCTAATGAGATGACTGGTGACCCTAGATAGCTTCAGGATGGGGGCTGGTCACCAGAAAGACTAAAGCAGACCAAGAATTAAGACTTACAGCCTCACCTCCAGCCTCTGAAAAGGGTGAGAGGGATTGAAGGTCGAATTGACCACCAGTGGTTAATGGTGTACTCGATCATGCCTATGTAAGGAAGTCTCCTTAATAACCCAAAGGGCAGAGTTCAGGGAGCTTCTGGATAATGCATGGAGGTTCCTGGAAACAGTGTGAAAATTCTGCACCTCTTCCCACATTCCTTGCTCTGTGCATCTTTCCCATGTCTATTTCCACATATCCTTTGTAATATCCTATATAATAAATCAGGAAATGTAAGTAAAATGTTTTCCTATGTTCACTGAGTACCTTTAGCAAATTAGTTAAACTTGAGGACAGGGTTGTGGAAACCCTGATTTTTTAGCAGGTTGGTCCAAGGCACAGGCCACAGCTTGGGGCTTGTGATTGACATCAGAAGTGGGATGAGGGGGCAGTCTTTTGGGTCTGAGCCCTTAGAATCTTTCATATTTTTAGGTAGAGTCAAAATTGAATTCCACTGGAGAACTGTTGGGAGAATTTGTTGCTTGATATGTATAGAAAACCTCGTATATCTGGTCACAGAAACATTTTGTTCTGTATTGAGTAGAGAATAGGAGAACACCTTTCTTTTTAAATTATTATTTAAATTTATTTATTTATTATTTTTTGTTAAATTTGATGAGAGTGAGAAAGTGAGCCTCCAGGCCCAGGACTTGAACTGTGATTGGTCATGTGGAAGTCCAGCACCTTAACCACCATGCCACCTGCCAGCCCCACCTTGTTTCTTTTCCTGTATCACTTAGTGTCTTTTTCACATATTGCTCTACAGCAAATAGCAGAGGGATATCTACTATTGGTGGGCCATCTTAAAACTCAGAACTAGATTTGAAGTACCAGTTTGCTATAACATTAAAGAATGAGTGCACTTTTACTTGTATTTTTAGACTTCTGCTATAAGACTTTCTTGATAAAAACAAATGATAAAGAGGCTGTCAACTTTACTGTACTGTAGAGGTACTCAGTTACAGTATAGTTATCCAGGTGAAATGTTCCATTCTTTTCAGCCAAGCTCACTGATTCCAGGTGACTAAAACACGTGAATTATTAAGAGTAAGTTTACTGGGCCAGCATGTGGCATGGTGTTTGGGGTGCTAGATTCCCACATAGTCGACCATGGTTCAAGTTCTGGACCTGGCAGCTTGCATTCTCATTTTCCCTCTCTCTCTCACTCTCTCTGTCTCTCAAATAAAAAGAAAGAAAGATAGATGAACACAATTAAATAAAGTAATTCTTTAAAAAAATGTGGTTCATTTTTTGCTCTGTTCTATACCAAGGTTTTAGGCACTTGCACCCAAATATCATTGTGTATTTTTTGACCTGTAATGTGAAGTTCATAAAAGTCCCTTTACATGTCTCTCCCTGGGACCAGGAACATATTAGATCCAGGGAGCTAAGAGATTTATAGCTGAGAGACTGCTCCTTTATCACTTGCCTGTCATCCTTAAACAGACATGGAGAGGTGGTTACCAGAAATGAGATTTGGATGGGCAGAACTGATGCTGTGCTGGGTGGAAGAGGTGGGGAACTTCTCATCAGATGGCTCTTAATTTCATTTCATCTGGACTCCAGATTGATAATTATATTTTAGGGAAAAAAATTTTCCTTCTCTCTCTGCCCCGCTTTGTGTTACTATAATTATTTCATTTGGAGAAGAGTCTTTGGCTTTGATAAAGTACAGTGAATAGCAATTCATTCAAATAGTCATTTGTAAGTGCCTACTAGCCCTCAGTGCTTCTTTATGTATGCAACATACTATGTTCATTGAAGCCATTTATGTTGAGTATCTATCTTCTTGCTTGCTTTCTTCTTTATCCTTTTGCCCTTCTTCTTCTTCATCTCTTTAAGGTTTATACCTACTGTGACTTGAATGTATTTCCTCCACAATTTGGGTGTTGTCAATATGATAGTGTTGAGGTAGAGCCTGTTAGAGGGGATTAGGTCATGTGAGCTCCACCTTGTAAGTCACAGTAAGACCCGTCTTCATGCAACATTCAACTCACTCGCCTTTCTGCTTTCCACCATGTGAGGCCACATTGGTTTGTTCTTTCCAGAAGACACAGCATCAAGGCAACATTTTGGAGGCAGAGAGCACCCCTCACCATATAATTGAGGTTATATAATCAGGTTAATTGTGGACTTTCTAGCCTCCAGAAGTGTGAGAAAATGAATTTCTGTTCTTTGTAAACTACTAATCCATGGTATTCTGTTGTAGCAATACAAATGAGTGAAAGCAGGCATGCTTATTATAGTTGATTTGAGGTGTCAGCTTGACTAGATTAGAGACAGTCAGATGGCCAATAAAGCAGTATTTATTCTCATTGTTGCACTGAGCTTGTTCCTCTTCTGTTGAAAGGGAAACTCAGATGATTTTGCTTTGGATTAGAATCAGGTTGTCCTCGGTGTGCCTGTGAGGCTGTTTCCAAAGGATAATGGCATGTGAGGCAGTAAACTGAGTGGGGAAGATCCCTCCTCAATGTGGGAAGCCACCATCTGATTGGTCGGAGGCCTAGACAGAACAGAAAGGTGGAGGAAGAGCCCTTCTCCTGACCTTGGACAGCAGAACTCCAGGCTCTCTGGTCTCTGGTCTCTAGCCTTTGGACTCCAAGACTCACACCAACAGCCCCATAGTTCTCCAACGTGGACCTTGGAATCACACCATTGGCTTCATCTGGCTCCAAGGTCTTTGATCTTAGAGTGAGCCACACTATGTGCTTCCTGATTCTCCAGTTTGCAGGTGGCCTGTCATGGAACTTCTGGGCCTTCATAATCAAGAGAGCCAGTTCCAGTAAAAATCCCTTTTCATGTCTCTCTCTCTCTCTCTTTTCTCTCTCTCTGGAGAATCCTGACCAAGACGATACTGTTGGCAAATTATTAGATCTAATCATTGCTATTGGTTTGAAGAAAAGAAAGGCCTCAAAATAATATCTTGATTTCTGCTGTTAACTTCAGGCTTTCTGAAACAAAGTTCTGTGTGACCGCCAAGATCACAATGAAGGCAGGTGCTCAACCACTTGAGTTCTGAAGCACTTTCAGAGAAAAGGCAGTGAACTGGCCCACACCGATGAAGTTTCCTCAAATTTGATTACATTTAAATCTGTCCCTTTCACCTGGGAAAACCTGTAGGCTTATATGAAGAACTACGCCTTTTATTTTGAAACTAAACTTTGAAGTTTAAATGTAAAAGGTGAATACTGGTGCCTAAGTAAACAACAGCTGTTTCAACCTGGAATGTTTTTCGGAATTTCAAAGGGGAAAGAAAACAGGTAGAAAGTTACTCCTGTATTCACAGACCGTAGGAACCCAGTCCTTGGACATCATAGAACATAACAGCTAATCTGTGAGGGGACTTCAGAAAGTTCATGAAAGCATTACACAACGTCGTGACGAACAGTTGTGATGAGTGTACTAATAATGTGATTTCATCATTATACATTATTGTCATGTACTAAAAAATCACATTATACTTCTGCAAATATGTACTTTTAAAAAAATTAAGAATTAAAATTCATTAACTTTATTTATTTTAATTTGATCAGAGAGGGACAGAGTGAAAAGGGGGTAGGGCTTGAGAAAGCAGGCTGTCAGGTCCAGGACTTATACAGGGAGTCCAGTGCCCTTAACCACTATGTCATCTGCCGACCCAGTATGTACAATTATGTTGGTAAAACTTTGGAGGTTCTTTTTGCCTTGGGAGGGGGTGCATGTACTTACCAGAGAGAGGGGAGGAGAGTAGAAAGTACCCCCCAAGGGGACTGATCATGCTGCAGTCCCATCTTCTCTTTCTCTCCCTCCTTTCAGAATTTTGAGCATGCATGAAAACATGCATGGTATGTGTCCCAAGCTATCGACGCTGGGACCTAGTACTGCATGGTCAGCCATGTGGGATCCAGCTGACTTAAACACCAGGCAACAGAGCCAGCCCATTAATACAAGTGTTTGAAATAAAAAAGGTTGGGGGGGGAGTGGAATTTCTGTACAAGGTTATTTTGGTGCAAAGAAGTTTGAAATCCATGCATAGTTTCTTCTTCCTATGCATTTTCCATGAACTTGTTGTAGACCCCCTCCTATTCACCAAACTACTACTGGTTTTAATGTGGAAAAGTCTAAGGCACAAGAGCCTTGCAGGCAAAAATCATCAGATCTTGCTTGCCTGTGATCCTGAGTCAAAGGGGGAAACGACTATTTCATTTTCTTTCTCCTTTGTTTCTCCTTTGGCTGCTGGAAATGGCCACCCAGAGACTGCTGTAATTTGGCATCTTACCTGCTCCCCAAACTGCAATGGAAATCAACTTTGAAAGGCTCATAAAAAATTGTCTCTGTGCCATTATTTGTTTTGTTTTGTTGTTTGTTTGTTTGTATTTTAGGTTTTTGCCATAGGGTACCTGTGCTCACCAGAGAGAGACAGAATTAAAGTGAGAAACCACCCCCTCACAGGGGGGATGGCCACACTGCAATCCCTTCTCCTCCATTCTCCCCTCAGGAGTCTGAGCACACAGGCACGCACACATATTCAACATCATTTTCAAGCTACCAGGTTTGCGACTCAAACTGTGGTCTGCCTTGTAGGAATCCAGCGCCTTAGCCACCATGCTACCTGCTGGCCCTCCCATTTGTTTTAAAGGGCAATTTCTCAGTCCCTGTTTTCCTGGTCATTTCTTTCTTTTTTTTTTTTTTTTCCTTTTTCCTTTTTTTTTTTTTTTTTGGGGGGTTTTTTTTTTTTTTTTTTTTTTTTTTTTTTTCTATAGTGTGTAGTGTATGTACTTGCTAGAAAGACAGAGACAGAGAGACAGAAAGTGAGAAATCACCCCCCAGGGAGATGGCCATGCCACAATTCCTTCTTCTGCATTCTCCTCTCAAGATCTTGGGCATGCATGCACATGCGCCTGGTGTGAGTTTAAGCCACCAGCTCAGATACTTGAACCGTGGTGGACTACATGGGAGTCCAGTGACGTGGCCATTCATTATGCCATCTGCTGGTCCATAAGAACCCTTATTCTTGGAAGAATTTCTGTATATTTTCCCAAGGCAATGTGGCTAACTCACTACACTCTGATTTTCCCTTCTTAAGCAGATAGACATTAGTTTCATGTGTATGTATTAAAATCAGAGTTAATAGAAGAAATAAAACACCATCTATATTAACTTTCTCTCATTAAAATTAATAAAAAATTAAACTTATCCCTTTATGGCCAAACTTTTCTGTTCATCTTAATAACCTTTAGTATACTTTATATTAACTCTTGTCTGAATATCATTAGGAAATGATGGCTTTTCACAAACTCATTATATTTCAATAAACTGCAATTATTATACCCTTTTGATGTTCATATTGTAACGTGGCCAGGGGAAACCTCAAATTCAGCTCTTTTGTCCTGTTTGCATCGTTTCTAGCATTTTGAAGGTTTCTCTGCAGTGGTAGGGTATTCCATTAACACTCTCCATTAAGCAATACATCATTGTTTTATATTTATATTTGTGCCTCTCATTATCTTATTAGATTAGAGCCATTGAAGGGAATGGAGGCCCATTGTGTGTGCACACATGTTGTGTGGGTGTCTGTGTCTCTCTATCTGTCTGTAGGCTAGGAACCCTAGTTCCTTGTCATGAAGGTGAAAGACAGAGATCCAAATCTTGGCTTTAGGACTTAGCCAGTGTGAGTACTGGCTGAGAGAAAAATACTTCCGTTATTGAGATGCTTAACTGGAAACAAATATTGGTTTTTAACATTATGAGTTCACATTGATTTTTCCCCCTAATATTATTAACATAATTAAGTTAGTGTTCCTGGTTCTTCTTATAGCATGGGTTTTATTGATCTCCTAGTCTTGCCAATATATTGATGAAACGAAATGACTTCAGGTTGAACCGTATCTATTTCATAGTTCTAGCCTGATGCTTATCTGCTTTTGTACTTGTCTTCACATCACACTGACAGTAGACTCTCGACACTGGTCTCTGTTGCAGCATCTCACTGTGGCTCCAAATTCAGCTCTCATCCCTCTACTTCTTGGCCCTTGGAAATGGGCCTAAGTGCTTCTGGCCCCTGAGGAGGAATGGTTCTCAATAATGGCACATTGACTCTCTTGTCTTTCCATAAAGGGCTTGCCCTCACTCTTTGCAGTCTCTTTTACTCTATGTGTGGTTCAGTTTCGAAGGGCTCCCATATTTCTCTTTGTCCATATTTCTTCTATCATCGTTTTTATCCTTCTCTTGACAGTTTTCAGTCATTGACTTCCAAAAAATACAAAATACAAAGATGCAGTCTCTGGATGTTCTTTTTGATGAGAACACTGAAAGGGCAAAGCACTTTTTCCTCTATCTCAGTTTGGTTAAAATAGTTCCTTCCAGAAGTCCTGGATTTCTTAGATTTTTAAGTGTCCTCCTTGACCGGTTAATTCCAGAGTAGCTGATATCATCATTCCAAGGATCTGGAACTTAATGAAGTTTGTATTGGGTACGAATAGTTGATCCTCCATCCGTGGATTGTAAGTTACAGGGGCTGCCACCACCTGGGGTTTTTTGCCAGAGGTACCCTTGTCACTTTTATACTTAGGAAGAGGACCCTGGACAATGAGATGGGAGGCCACATGCTTAGGGCGATAAGAGCCAGAAGGTACAGAGCCCAGTGAGATCCATACCTAATCTCTTTATTCAGAGCGACCCTAGCAGCTTGGATTTGGGTTTTCACAGCAGCCTGGGTTTCACTTATTACTTTGAGCCTGGAGTAGAGTATATGAAAAACATCTGCTTTTCAGAGACTGTCCCAGGACCTAGGCAATGGGTGCAGAAACGATGGAGTACGTATCCAGTGTTCAATATTAGTGAAAATTATTAAAAGTTGTAAATTTTTGAGAGATTTTTGCTATATACGTGTGCTAGGCAGAAAGACAGAAAGAGACAGAGAGACAGAACACAAAAAATCACACCCCAGGGGGGATGACCATGCCACAGTCCCTTCTCCATTCTCTTCTCGGGATCTTGGGCACACATGCACATGCGCCCAGTGTGAGTTTAAGCCACCGGGTCCAGGACTTGAACCACAGTCAACTACATGGGGGTCTAGCGACATAGCCATTACGCTAATTGCTGGTCCCAAAAGTTGTAATCTTGTACCAGCAGGTGGCATGGTGGTTAAGGTGCTGGACTACTACGTGGTTCGAGCCTGGGACCCTGTGGCCTGCAAATCATGCTGAGCATGTGTGACCTAGTGCCCAAAATCCCAAGAGGAGAGCGGGCAAGAAGGGATTGTAGCATGACCATCACCCGTGGGGAGTGATTACTCACTTTTCCTCTCTCTGTCTCTTTCTGTGTCTCTCTGGCAAGCACACACACCCTGTGGCAGAAAAACTAAAGAAAAAAGGAAGTTGTAAACTTAATGTATATTTTAAAATGGTAAATCAGAACTATATGTGAAATCTGCCATTTATGTGCCAAGTTTTATGCTAGACACTTGGTATTGAATAACTTTTCAATCCAAGTCGTGCTGAGACAGTTACTGTTATTCCCATATTAAAGATGGGTAAACAGGACTTAGAGAGGTTAAGTTAATTATCCACAGCCATAAACCAGTAGGTGATAAATTGTGATTCAAACCCAGGTGCTCCGACTCTAGAACTCATTGTCCTAAATGTGCGTGTGTATTTGTGTTTGTCAAAAATTGGTTCATATCATACATACAATTTGGGATCCTCCTTTTCATCATTTATTATTTTATGAAGAGCATTTCCTGGACCAGCAGGTGGCATGGTGGTTAAAGGTGCTAGACTCCCACATGGTCAACTGTGGTTCAGGTCCTGGACCTGGTGGCTTACTTTCTCGCTTTCCCCTTCTCTCTCTGATCAAACTGGGAAAAAAATAATTATAAATAAAGTTAAATAAAATAATTATTTAAAAAATAAAATAAAAAAGAGCATTCCCCTCATGCTTTTTTAGAAATATTCAACTTCAATGGCTGAATACTGTCTTTTCTTAAAAATGTATTATAACTTTGCCAGTTCCCTGTTAATGAACATATATGTTTTCAATTTTTCAGTATTACACTTATTCAGTGAGCACTAAGTCGTGTTATATTTTCATGTCTGATTATTTTCTTGTTTAGGGTCATTGGAGGGGAATAAACTAATCCCCCAAAAGGGAACAGTGTGAGAACTTGTACAGACTGTACCAAATCACTTCTCACAGTCTGTGCAAATGCATACTTCTGCCAGTAATCCATTCGGGAGCCTTTTCAACAGAGTTTCACCAGCATAGAGAATGATCTTTAACAAGTGTTTTGGCATTTTAATGGGTGAATAAAGTGTACTTTGTAATTATTTTGATTAGTATTTGATTAGTTGTGGTATGAATATCTTTGCATGTTTATTGGAGTTTGTGTTTCTTTAAATTTACTGTGTGTCCCCTGCCCACTTTTCTTTTGAGATATGAGAGATTTACTTATTGATTAGTAAGAGTACTTCATGTACGCTTTTAATGATATTATCCTTCTGCCCTGTTGCTACAGCTCCTTTTCCCACTTCGTAATTTGATTATTGAGAATGATGCTTCTAGATGTAGAAGAGTTTGAATTGTGTAATAGTAAAATCTATCCAGCTTTTCCTTTGTAACTACAGCCAGCCATTAGAATGTCTTTCCTTCTCCAGAGATCTGCTAATTACTCACTTACATTTTGGTCTCTCTCTGTTTTTTTTTTTTTTTTTAATCCATCTGTTTTTATTGGTGTTTTCGTCTCGGGCTGCTGGGTGGTGCGGCTATAATTTGAGTTAATCAATTGTCCCAAGCATTTGATGAATAACTTCTCCCTTTCCCATTTGTTGTCGTGTTTAGTTTATTATGCTGAGACATATACTGGAGTCTATTTCAGGGCTGATTGCTCTAGTCTATCAATCTACCTGCCAGTTCTTGAGCTAGTATCATACTGCTTTGTTTGCAGTTGCTTGCAATATATTTGTTTTAAATTTGTTGTAAAGAGATATTTTTGCTATACCATACCGCAGTCCCTTCTCCTCTGTTCTCTCAGAATTCTTGGCATGCACACACACACACACACACACACACACACACACACTGGCTTGAGTTTTAAGCTGCCTGATCCGAGACTCGAACCTTGGCTGACTACACAGGAGTCCAGTGATGTAACCATTATGCCATCTGCTGGTCCTGAAATGTATTTTAATACCTAGTAGGACAAGCTTATGGGCTCTAATGGCTCTGATTCTCCTTTTTAATATGTTCCTAATCTTGTTCTTTTTACTTGATACAAAGTTTAGATAATTACGTCATATGAGAATGATAACCTTAATTTATCTTTTGGTAATACAGAAAATGTATTTTTCATCGTCCAACCAGTGACATGGTGGTTAGGGAGGCTGGATCCCACATGGCTGACTGTGTGGTTTGAGTCCTGAAGTTCATGGCTTGGAAAGCGTGCGTGTCCATGCCTGCCCCAAATTCTGAGATAATAGAGGAGAAGGGGTTGCTGCACAGGTGTCCATCTGAGGGGTGATTTCTCTCTCTCTCTCTCCAGTGAGTGCACACACCCTATAGCAAAAAAACGAAAAAGTTTTCATCATATGTTATTGCAAAACCATAGTAGGATTTCTTTTCCTTTTGTTGTGCTATGTTTTTCAGTTTTAAATCAGTGCATGCTAACTTCATGAGTTTTTCTTTTCAGCGTTCGATTCTCTATCTAGAAATATCATATATAACATGTATTATGTGTCTTATTTAAATTCCAAACATTATTACTGGTGAAGTTTTCAGACAATGAGGCATCTTCAGATGCAACTATACATATATACTTCGAATTGATTCCAAATTTCTGACCCTTTATCTTAAAGTCAGGTAAAATTTGCCTTAAAAAAAAAACAAAAAAAAAACAAACTGTCCATCCATATATCCTGAGTATCTGAGATTTCGCTCAGGCAGGCATCAGGGAAGTTTAGTGTGGACACTGACATGGGAATCAACTGTAGTCATAAAAACAAGGAAAATAACTTATTTTTGGGCAAAGAAAGGAACATTCTAAATATCAGTCTGTGGACTTGATAAGAAATTTAGAATAGGATCCGAATCAAATAACTTTTCTCAGTTCTTTGTAGTTTTATATCCAGAGAGTGGTGCATTCATCAGAAAGACAGAGAGAGAGAGAGAGAGGGAGGGAGTGAGGGAGGGAGGGAGGGAGAGAGAATGACCCCCCCCAAAAAAAACCCCAGGAACAAACAAACAAAAAATGACCACATGGTCAACTGCAGTCCTCTCTTCTCTATTTCTCCTTCTTGTCAGGATTTTGGATATGCACATATACATATGTGCCTGGTGTGTTTTTCTTTCTTTCTTTTTTCCCCCTGGAGATTTTTGCTATAGGGTGTGTGTGCTCACCAGAGAATCAAAGAGACACAGAGATATAAAAAGTGAGAAATCACCCCCTGGGGAGATGGCCATGCTGTAATCCCTTCTCTTCCATTCTCCTTTCAGGATTTTGGGCATGCATACACACGTGCCTGGTTTGAGTTTCAAGCTACCAGTGCCAGGACTTGAACTGCAGTACAGTAACTATGTGGGAGTCCACTGACATAACCACTATGCCATCTGCTGGTCCCATCTGGTGTATTTTTCAAGCTGCTGGGGCCAGGACTCAAACTGAGGTCAGCCATGTGGGATCTGGCTCCCAAAGCACAGCACCTAGCCACTGCTCTATGGGACTGACCCCAAATCAAAGAATTTTTTCAATTTATTTATTTATTTATTTTAAAATTTACACTATAATCACTGTATATCTTTACAGTGTACAACATTTCTTTTCTAGCAGGAATACGGTACATATCAGTCAAAACAAAAACATTACTGTATACATTATCACCAACAAATTACATTTTATTTTTGTGTGAATTACATGTTGTTTTTTGTTTTTGTTTTTGTTTTTTTTGCGTTCCTCTTTTTCCCTCCCTCCCTCCCTCTATTACCAAGCCCCACAAATCAAAGAATTTTGAAAGTTGGAAATAATTGAAGAGTGGGTTTAGAAAGCAGCCAAAGATAGTTCCCCTCCTTGAGAAAATGGCACACAGGTAGATGCAAACATTTTTAATATATTTTTTTTTTTTTTGCAAAGGATGTATGTACTCACTGGAGACAGGGTGTGGCAGGGAAAAAGTAAGACATTTCCCCCCAGAGCGAATGGCCATGGCCATGCTACAATCCGTGTTCCTCCATGTTCCTCTAGGGATTTGGGGCATATATGCACACATGCCTGGTGTGATTTTCCAAGCCACCACTTCTGGGCCTTGAACCTGGAAATAGGCCATGTAGGATCCAGCTACTTTAACATCTGTGCAACCTGCTGGCCTCATTTAATATTTTTCACCGTAACTGATATGCAAAAAAAACAAAACCAAAACAAAACAAAAAAAACGATGGCTCATACTTGGGTCAGGTATTAGATTCAGTTCTTTACATAATTAATCCCCATAACTACTCTGTGAAGTGTACATTATTACAGTTTTACAGACAAGCAAATTGAGGTTCTAAGTAGATAAGTACATTTTCCAGACCAAAGTTAGTAAGTGCCTGAACCACCTTAAAAATCAGGTGTCTGTGATTTCAAATCACATGATATTGTTCATTGAGTCTTATTTCCAGTATTATCTTTTTTAATTTAATTTTTTAGGTTGCTATAGGGCACGCAAGCTCCCTGGAGAGAGCAATGAAACATCACTCCTGGGAGAGATGGCCACACCACAGTCCTCTCTCCTCCATTGTCCTCTTGGGATTTTGGGCATGCATTTATAACATTTGTTTTCCAAGTTGCCAGATCCAGGACTCAAACCATAAAGTCAGCCATGTGGAATTCAGTCGCCTTAACTGTCACGCCACCTGCTGGCCCTGTAAGTAGTTTGTAGTCATTGTATTTCAAGAAAAAGAGGAGCTGGCAGGTGGTGTGGTAGTTAAGGGTGCTGGATTCCCACATGGCCGACTGCGGTTTGAGTCTAGGACCTAGTGGCTTGCTTTCTCACTCCTCCCTCCCCCACTGTCCCTCTCTGGTCAAGTTAAAAATAAATAAATAAATAAAGTTAAATAAGAAAAGAAAAGAAAAAGAAAGAAAAGAGCCAGCAGATGGCATGGTGGTAAAGGCGCTAGACTCCCACAGGACCGACTGCAGTTCGAGTCTTGGATCTGGTGGTTTGCTTTCTCACTTTCCCTCTCTCTCTCTCTCTCTCACTCTGTCCCTCTCTGACCTAGAGAGGGTCAAATTAAAAATAAATAAATAAAATAATCTTAAGAAAAAATAAAAGAAAAGAGCCATCAGATGGCGTGGTGGTTAAGGCACTGGACTCCCACATGGCTGATTGCAGTTTGAATACTGGACCTGGTGGCTTGTTTTCTCACTTTTTTTCTCTCTCATGAGTGCACACAAAATTTAAAATTGATAATAATATTACATAAAATTAAAAAAAAATCTACCTATACTGCTGCTTGACTGACAATACACATATATGTATTTTTTTAAACTTAATTTGGTTCAATTTAGTTGGGGTTGCCACAGTTCTTTGGGTTTTTGTCTAAAAAATGTTCCTTCCTTGGAATACATCTTTAAGTTTTTCAAGAAAAGTGCATGGGTGGTATCTTTTTTGAGCCCTTGATTAGAATATCTAAGAATGTTTTTTTGTTTTCTTTGCAAATTAACAACATTTCAGCTTGAGTCATAGGCATTTTCTCCTAGTACCATCGAGACTTTGCTCCTTTATCATCTGGCATCTAGTCTTGTGCTACACCCTCAGTTCAGCCGTTTTCATTTTTACCATAAGTAACATTTGTGTTTTGTCTGGATGTTTGTAGAATTTTTTAAAAAGTCCTTTATGTTCAAACAAATTTGTGAGACTACGTCTGATCTTTCTTTGTCAATTCTGCGTGGAACATGGGATGGTATTTAAAATCATTCTGAAATCCGTAACCTCAGAACGCATTATGCAGGGCAATGAGAATATCTTAGTTCTTGGATGATTGTCCTAACTCTAACCCACGAAAACTCCTTTACTTTTCTTACTTTGCTTCAACCCTCCTTTGTAGGTTGATATAAGGAAGCTGACGCGTGGGGGACTACTCTGGGCAGACCAGAAGTTTTTCTCCTCTCTCTTATCTGGATGTGATTTTTAATTACCTATAATCCCATAATCTTTTTCTTTAAAGAGGGATTTTTTTTTTTTTTTTTTCCTAAAGGGATGTGGCCTTTCCCGGGAGGATAGAG
>NW_006159539.1:7323396-7329072 GCF_000334495.1 Tupaia belangeri chinensis
CTTTAAAGAGGATTTTTTTTTTTTTTTTTTGCTATAGGGCATGTGCACTTGCCAGAGAGATAGAGAAACAGAGAGACAGAAAGCAAGAAATCATCCCCCAGGGGGGATGGTCATGCTGCAATCCCTTCTCCACCATTCTCTTCTTAGGATCTTGGGCTCATATGCACACTCACCCAATGTGAGTTTTAAGCCACTGGGTCCAGGACTGGAACCAGGGTCAACTATGTGGGAGTCCAGTGATGTAACCATTACACCATCTGCAGGTCCCGAATTACCCATACTCTTGACTTAGGTTTTGATTCCCTTTAGTGGTTTTCTATACTTTGTGGATTACTTTTCATGGCTTCCTTGAATCCTCTCTGGGAGCCCTTTAAATTCTTTGATCAGTTCGAGGGTTCATGCATTGCCTGGAGTATCATGCCTATCTGGGGTACAGAGGCCCCACTTCCCTCAGGAGGGCAGGTAGCTGTGGTCACTTCCTACTAAGCTTGGAACCCCAAAACTCTCTTCTAATAGAAGTAACCTCTATGCCTCATGAGATGCTGTTGGGCCTTCAGCACATTTTCAGTGCTGGCTGGTCTGTTTGCACACAGTATCAGAACTGGTCTCTAAAGACAGAAGTTTGTGTGCATATCTCAGAGAGCAGAAACAAAACTGGAAAGTCCTCGGAGAAAGCAGAGACAAGCATTGTGTCAGGCAAAGGGCTGATGGGGATAATTTCTGCTGCATGAAGAGGGTGTTCATAGTTGCACAAAGGGTGGAGAAGGGGGTCCCTGGGGAAGTTTTGTACAAACTTCAGCACCTTCTTGGGCGGTTTCCTGTTCTCCTGTTCTAATCAGAGGGATTAAGCTTCTTGGCAGGAGATCTGGTAGGCACCAAGGAGGACAAATGATCTTTTATTTATTAAACAAAACACTCATTTTACCTTTAAGAAGCTAATAGTCGAGTCAGCAGGTGGCATGTCAGTGAAGGTGCTGGACTCCCACATGGCCAACCTTGGTTGGAGTCTGAGACTTGGCAGCTTGCTTTCACCTCTTCTCCTCCTGCCATCCTCCCCCTTTCCTTCTCTCTTGTGAGTGCACGTGTCATATAGCAAATTAAAAAATACTAATCATGATAAAGAAATGATTTTTTAAAAAAACTAAACAAATATGGATAAACAAATTCTATTTGTACACACATCAGTAGAAGGCAGCAAATGATAAGCACACAGATGCACTGATATTAGTAAATATGTTTACTATTTTTATTCCTTCCCCTTTACCTCAAAACTACTTTTCCAAAAATATGACATATTCCTAAATCCTAGTCATTGCATGTCGGTTCTCCAGTTCCCTTCATGTTTTTTTTTTTTTTTCTTTTGTTTCTCCACTTGGGTTTTAGATCTACCATTTCAAAAAAGTTGTATCTAAATTGATGTTTACTGTCTTCTTTGCTGAGTTTCAGGATATATTCAAATGAAGAGATATGATTTAAAATATGGGACTATGAATACAGTTAAGAAACAAACACAGGCTACATGATAGAAAGGCATATGGACCAGGCTAATTGGAAAGTGGGGGTGGAGAGATAAGAACTCTGAGAAAAAGAAGATAAGCTTCTACTGAGCCCAAATATTAGTTTCGAGCCAAAGAGGTTGGCCTAGTCCCAATTCTATCCTTGGTTGGACACAAGATATGATTGGTGCATTTTTAGAAAAAAGAAAAGAAAAAATAAAAACTGTCTGCAGGGTGAGAATCTAAGCATCTATTTTCCATTCCAGTGACAATCAGAAATCATTCTTTGCATTTATTTTTCAACTTTGCATTTGCCTGTGAACAGAATTGAAGCTGGCCAAGGATGGTCCGCGTGAATGACTTGAACAAGAGTTTCTCATTGTGTTATTACAGAGACTGCTTGCTGTGAAATTTTGCCACAGCCCAGTAACAGAGGACGATATTGTCATTTTATTTTTCTGTGACCATAACGTGAATCCACTTTTCTCCTACAGATGTGAACTGATGGTCCATTCTAAAGTGGGAGAGAAAAGTTGATGAGATCCTAATCACTAAACATGTGCTTACAGCTTATTCCTGTTTGGGGAACCAAAAGCCACTTTATTTTCCCCTGGTGTCCAGTCTTTTTGTCCCTCTGGATCAGACTACAAAGTTACCTGGGTTCTCAGTGTTTGGAATACCTCTAGTGGTCAGCAGAGTAAAGAATTGCCAAACCATAGCCTTGGCTAGCAACACTTTTTTTTTTTTTTTAAATTGAATGTTGAGGTCACCTCACCCAGAAAAGTCATTGACAGGCCAGAGCGATCACATGGGTTCTGTAGTCATTCATGCTCCTGACTCATTCCTAAACTCATCTCCTTCTGAGGAGGAGAAACAGTGAAAAAAAGGCCCCAGCCTGGAAGTGATGGGTACAGGACTTCTTCAAGGCAACATGTAAGGGCCCCAGTTGAGGTGATGGGTGGGATTTAGGCTGTTTGCCTTGCGGATCACGTGACTGTCATTTGTCTGTTTCAGAAGCAGGTGGAGGGGAAACACTGCAGATCATGAAAGGGCAGTGAGTTTTAAGCTGCTGGGTCGGGGCTCAAACCACAGTCGACCAAGTGGGAGTAGTCGCCCTTCTCTCACTGCCCTCCGTACTCTTCCGGATCCTCCCCTTCTTAGTGCTCCCACCAATTTTTTGTGTAACTCTTGGTACCTTCAAGCTGTGTGATCCAAAATGCCATTTGCTGCTTTCTTTTGCTTTACTTTATTTTTATTAAGGTTTTTGCCATAGGGTGCATGTGCTTGCTGGAGAGAGACAGAGACAGTGAGAGAGAAGGTGAGAGCTCATCCCCAACCCAGGGGGGATGGCCACAGTCCTTGCTCTTCCATTCTTCTCCTGAGATTTTGGGCACACATGTACATGCCCCCAGCATGATTTTTAAGCTGCCGGGTCTAGGATTTGAACTATGGTTGGCTGGGTGGGAGTCTAGTGCCTTAGCCAATACCTACCTGTTGGCCCCTTGTTTTATTTTTTTAAGTCTTCTTTTTTATTTATTTAACTTTGTTTCAACTTGACCAGAGAAGGGACAGAGAGAAAGAAAGTGAAAAAGAAAGCCCCCAGGTCCAGGACTTGAACCAGGGTTGGCCATGTGGGAGTCCAGCACCTTCAACCACCATGCCACCTTAAGTCTTTAAAAAAAAAAATGCCAGAGGGTGTGTATACACCTACATTCACAGGAGAGAGAAAGAGAGAGAGAGAGAACCCCCCCCCCCCAAACCCAGGGGTGGGAAGTGGCCATGCTGCAGTCCCATCTCCTCGATTACTCCTTTCAGGATTTTGGGCATGCACCGACACATGTGCCCAGTCAGTGTGCCTTTCAAGCAGCCTGGTCGGGGGCTTGAACTGTGCAGCCAGCCATGTGGGATCCAGCCACCTTAACCACCAAGGCACTGGCCAGCCCGCTTTTCTTTCTTGTGGGTAAAATACCAGCACCCCCTGTTGTGAGAGCCCAGTGAGATGCAGGACTGACATAAAAGCACTCACACGCATTAACACATTGAGCAGATCCCAGGATGACAGTTACTTTCCTCACGCTCCCTCTGTCTGGATATCCGGCTACAGAACTGCCAGGCACAAGCACCTGTTGCTCATAAACCCACCCCTTCATCCCTGGAGTCCTGAGCCACAAAAAAAGAGAGCCACAGAGGAATGGGAATTGAACATATTCAGTTCTTTCTTTCTGGCAGTTGCGGCGAGATTTCCTTCAGGTTGACTTTGATGACTCTTAAGGCTTCAGGGGCAGGATTACTTTCATGGTTGTTTATTAATTATAGGGAGAGTCTACAACCTTAATCTAGAATGCTTTTTCTAGCAGCCAGTGTGTTTGATTTCTGTGAAGACAGTCAATTTTTTTTTTAATCTAAAATAATGGGTTAAGCTTAAAGATAAAATACTTGGGACCAGCAGATGGCATAATGGTTACATCACTGGACTCCCACAGAGACGACCACGGTTTGAGTCCTGGATCTGGTGGCTTAAAACTCACGCCAGTGTGTGTGCATCCCTGCCAAAAATTCTGAGAGAATAGAAGAGAAGGGATCACGGTGTTCCCTGGGGGTGATTTCTCACTTTCTCTCTGTCTCTGTCTCTCTAGTGAGCACACATGCCCTTTAAACAAAACAAAACAAAACAAAACAGAACAAAACAACAACAACAAAAAACCTGAGAGAGAAAACCCTGTATCCCCTTAAACTGTACATGGGGTATTTTGGTATAGAGTGGGTGTCCTCAACTTCTGGACCATGGAGTATTGGTCCCTATTATTATTAAGTTGTCAGGAAAGTCATGTTTTTTTATGCATAAATTCAGAGTGACTTTCCTGACGACCAAATACAATGTAATAATAAAAATTAAGTACACAATACGTGTAATGCTCTTGAATTGTCCCGAAACCACCCACTGCCCCAAAATTATCTTCCCCGAGACTAGTCCCTTGTGCCAAAAAGGTTGGACTTAGTCCTGGTACATTCTACTTGGTCGTCAGAAAGTCATGACGTATTTTTCTATGAGCAAATGAATCATGACTTTTTCCACAACCCAGTAGCGGTGTGACTTTGGTCTTGTCACTATCCCTCTCTGAGTCTCCCTTTCTAAAAGAATATGAGACCTGCTCTCCCTGTAAGACAGACCACAGGGAGGTAAGTAAGATAATATGTAGGTGGTTGTTCATGAATCTGGCCTGCGACTGCAGACACTGTGGTTTCAAATGCTAGCCTGTCATTTACTAGATAAGTGACATTGGTCAGGTTAGTTAACCCTTCTGGGCCTCAGTTTTCTCCGCACCATAGGGTGCTAACAGCAAACAGCGTCTAATTTAGAGAGCTATTATGAGAGTTAAATTACGAATGCCCTGGAAGCACTTAGAACAGTGCTGCCAGAGGGAGCAGAACATTAGCGCTTGTTACAAAGTATGTAAATAGGACCGGAAGAGAAAATGCACCCTGAACACATTTCAGCAGGGAGGGGCGAGATCACTGCTCTGAGACAGCACAACAATGTCTCAGGGTCAGCTTTGCAGGCTCCGAGGCTGGGAGCAGAGCTCGCCCCCTCCAGGGTCTTCTCAGGAGGCAGTGAGGAGGTGACCCCAGGATGCCAGAGTGACATGCAGGGACAAGGGGGGTGCGATGGAAGGTTCCCTAGAAGAGGTGGCAAGGCAGCCCTAAGAATAGGTCTAGTGAGATATGGTGTAGTCAGTGACCACAGGAAGTGGGGGGAAAAGTGGAAAAAAGACCTCAATGAGGAGAAGCCAGCTCAGATAGGAGGTGGCCTAGGGGGTGGGGTGGGGTGGGGCAGTAAACTCGGTGAGATCATGTCTGGAGCCACAGAAGATGAAGCTGTTTATATTTAAGTGGTCATGGCACGGCCTTGCACCACCCCCACCCCCCATTACACTGTCTGTTCTCTTGCAAGTTTGGGTGAAAGTAGAAATTCCAGCAGTGTTCCCTGGTGTTCAGTTTTGCACTGAAGCCTGCGGTAGGACACCGGCCCAGGAGTGCGGGCCATTTCATCCCACCCAGTTTACAGAGAAGGCTTTTCAAGTGCTGGGTCGGCCCCTCAGTTGCCCAGGTGGAAGTCGCAGAGGGTTTCCTGAGGCCTGACCCGTTTCTCCTGAGCGTCTAAAAGCTGTGGTTGAGAACC
>NW_006159539.1:7330535-7331968 GCF_000334495.1 Tupaia belangeri chinensis
AGTGGGGGGAAAATTGGAAAAAAGACCTCAATGAGGAGAAGCCAGCTCAGATAGGAGGTGGCCTAGGGGGTGGGGTGGGGTGGGGCAGTAAACTCGGTGAGATCATGTCTGGAGCCACAGAAGATGAAGCTGTTTATATTTAAGTGGTCATGGCACGGCCTTGCACCACCCCCACCCCCCATTACACTGTCTGTTCTCTTGCAAGTTTGGGTGAAAGTAGAAATTCCAGCAGTGTTCCCTGGTGTTCAGTTTTGCACTGAAGCCTGCGGTAGGACACCGGCCCAGGAGTGCGGGCCATTTCATCCCACCCAGTTTACAGAGAAGGCTTTTCAAGTGCTGGGTCGGCCCCTCAGTTGCCCAGGTGGAAGTCGCAGAGGGTTTCCTGAGGCCTGACCCGTTTCTCCTGAGCGTCTAAAAGCTGTGGTTGAGAACCAGCAGATCCTATCCTCAGTGCCCTGTGGCCCAAAGTCCTTGGTAATGCCACGGGTGGGGCCATTCAGGCCACAGCCAAGGGCAGTGGCCCGGGCCACCTGGCCGGCCGAGGGCGTTGGGGACCAGATAGGCCTGTGGCTAACTGCTTCCTGTCCGCCCTGGCCGCATCCTTCCTGCAGATGGGCTCCGAGCGGATGGAGGGCGGGGCAAGGCCCTCTGCCGGGGTCGCTGCGACCAGGCAGTCGCCTGGACACCGGGCCTGGGGGCAACCAGTCGCCTGTTCCGCTCTCGGCAGATGCAGATGAACTTTTCCTTTCCTTTCCGGGCTGAGCCTTAGGCACGCCCAGTGGCCCAGGAGAGCAGGAGCAGAGGCCGCCAGGCGGCGGAAACCTCAAACAGCTCTGACCTCTGGCACCTTTCCAAGCCCCAGAGCGCAACATCTGTCCCCAGAAATACCCGGCGAGGGGAAGAGCGCGCGTCAAGCCCTTCATGGGTACTCAGTATTCTCTCTCTTCCTGGAAATAGTTCCTCTTTCCGTCCTAGCGCCCCGGTTGTCGGAGCATTAAGCCCCAGCCCCACGGGGGCGCCTCCGCACCTCCAGGTCCGCGCCCCGGGTTTCCCCGGCAGTACCACCCTGTCTCCGCCGCTGCGCCCCGGGCCCCGCAGCGCCATCTAGGGGCCGGGTACCGCCTCCCTCGCTCTGGCGCACCCCCTCCCTTAAATAGTTCCTCTTTCCGTCCTAGCGCCCCGGTTGTCGGAGCATTAAGCCCCAGCCCCACGGGGGCGCCTCCGCACCTCCAGGTCCGCGCCCCGGGTTTCCCCGGCAGTACCACCCTGTCTCCGCCGCTGCGCCCCGGGCCCCGCAGCGCCATCTAGGGGCCGGGTACCGCCTCCCTCGCTCTGGCGCACCCCCTCCCTTACCCCGCAAGGACTCTCCCTCTCCCCGGTTCTCTCGGCGGCAGGAGTCTCCCAGCCCCACCCTCCCGGCCGCCCCCTTCCGC
>NW_006159539.1:7332953-7367948 GCF_000334495.1 Tupaia belangeri chinensis
AGTGCCCGGGGAGGAGAGGCAGCGGGCAGGTGGGCGTGAAACGGTTCCTCTCCCTCCTTGAAAGCGGAGCCAGATGGTGAGTTCAGGAGCCTCCTTGGAGAGGAGGGCAGCGCGGTTTTCAGGTGACCTGAACATAGGAAGCAAAGCCAGTGAGCATCCTGCGTCCTCTACTCTCCATTCCACCCTGCTGGAGAACAAATCCATCATGCATCATTTTCTCCGGGCGCTTTCTCCAACCGCCAATTACTGGGGGGATTTAACAGCTTAGAGTCAGATATGCCCCAGTGTGGCCTTGATCCTAGCGGGGATCACAGGGGGACTCTTCCCACCGGGATCCCAGGAGTCGTTTCTCAGCGCCTGGGATAAAGTTACATACCTGGAGAGCAGCTGCGAGTTTGTGTAGCTCCTGCTGCCCACTCTTGGAGCGATTTGTAAATTCCCCACCGAGATCTCTCGCTCACAGGGGGTTGCGTCATTTTGCACAATATGTATCTATTTTATTTGCCTCCATAAAGGGGATATGAATGCTCAAACGGCCCATGGGGTGCATAACGTATCAGAGGAAACAGCTTGTAATGACTCAGCACTGTCAAGTACCTACTTTGTTGCTTTTGCCTGCCCTGCTGAGGTGGTCCCAACTCGATTTCCAGCGAGTGAACTTGCAGACTCAAGTGCAATCCCGTCTAAACAAATGCTTCCGAGCTTATAGTATTCCATCATTACTTGGCTGTTGTGGAATCAAATGTCACAGACTTTAAGTGTAAGTGAGCAAGTTTGATGGAGATGGAATTGGATCACATTTTGGCTGTGGGATAGCCACATCCGGAGATAGAACCACGCACATCTTGATCATTCCCTCATTCCTGGCCTTGGGTTAAAAGTTGAGGGCCCGATGCTGGGCAGTCTGTACCATTCACAAACCTTCTTCTAATCCTCTGCGCTTGCTGTGAGGAGAAAGCATGAGCAGAGCTTGGTCTCTGGTGTTGGGCAAAGTCAGTGATGTGGTTATCAGAGAAGGTTGTTCACACTGTTCTTGGGATGACAGGATTCCAGGGCTTTTGCAAATTCAGTGCAGCCCTGTTGCTCCCTCTGAGATGAAAGGTATTTGCATCCTGTCTCTGTCATGGGCATCCCGAAATTGTATGCAGTAAGTGAGCCTTGTCTCCAAAAGCACTGTTTTGTGTTTTGTAAAATGCATTTATTTTGTCTCCTAGTTCTAATACCCAGTGAGCAGACAGCACCTGCGGCCTTGGGAGTTTTGGGGAAAGGAGATAACTATGTTTTGAGGGTCAGTTTTTCAGTACTTCTGTAGAAGGAATTTGTTAAAATGTTTAATAACTAGGTACATGTGTTACAAAGATGCGTGTGCACACTAATAAAATATGCAGGAGCCTGAACTGTAGCAGACCCTGAGTACTTAACTGCCTAGCCTAACTGGGTTTGTATTTAAAAGGAGGTAATTAGTATATCAACAGCTGTCTGCAGCTTAACAGTTGGTTCCCTTCAAACCAATTTGGCTCAATGGAATGCATTATTTAGGTGTGGAATACGCCAACAGAACTTTTTACACCAGAAATGGGCTTATTAGTTTTAGCTTGCAGTGATCCAAGCATTTCCGAAAGAAATGAAGCCCAGCTTTCACCAGATGAATGGCCTGGCTCCTTTGGAAAGCCAGGAGGAATTCAGTGGAGTTATGGACTTGGAGAGGCAGAGCTGACCCCAGGAGATACAGGAAGTTGACCTTCATCCTAGAACCTGCAAACAGGAGGCAGGGAAGGAATTCAGTCCACCTGGTGGTAGCGATCTGGCACTTCCAGCTTTGGCTGTTGGAAAGCCTGGTTGGATGTTGGGGCGGTGACCAGCGTGACAGGAGTCAACAGGTGATTTGCAGGAAGCAGATACAGGCCCAGGAGATGCAAGTCTAGGAAGTTAAATTTCTTTTGGATTCCTAGGAGCAGAGGGATAAGCCTCTCAGGCTCTGCTTTGCCCAATTGCCTGTGACTTCAGCTTGCCATCTGAACCTCATGAAAACAAATGGTCTGCTTGGCCAGGGTTGACTGAGTCGGCTTGCAATGGGACTCTTCTTTCCTGGGCCACTTCAGAGAGTTCTGTTATTTGGGAGGTGGAATAAAATGTTGACTGTTCCTCCAGCCGTGGGTGACTTCTCTGTGGGTAACTGAAGAATGAACCATGGCAGGATGTTTTCGGGAAAGGGAATGCCCCCCCCCCTTTAATTCATCATGGTTTCATAGGACACCTTAGTACCCTGGCTGGTAGGTGGCCTCGCAGGCCAGGTTCAGGTGCAGGGTGTGTGTTATATGTAATCTTTGTGTTGGCTCTTAGCCGGCCTCTGGGATGAAGGGCTTGACTCGGGCCATTGGCAACAATGCTTCCTTTTGGACAGAAGGCAAGTACAAATTCGTCCGTGACATTATTTGTTATTGGATCCTACATGTCCATCAAGCTACCTTCTATTTTGTCTCCCTGGACGCCTTTTTAAAAAATGGAGGTTTTATTTCATTTCATTTCCCTGATTTCTGAAAAAATTTCTCTGTGTGCTCAATGATATTAGTGGAAGCTTCTCAACTACAGACTACAGACGTTGCCTGTGGTTTGAGAAGCAACTTTGAAAAGCAGGACTCGTGTGTGTGTGTGTGTGTGTGTTTGTGTGAGAGAGAGAAAGAGAGAGAGAGAGAGAATTTTCCATTAAGAACCCTCCCAGGGATGGAACTTGACAGCTCTGTAGGAGAAGGCCTTCAATTACTAGGCGAGGCTGGAAACCTGCAACTCTTTGCTTGGGTGTTAGGCCCTTCCAGGGGAATGTAGGACATTAATCCCAAAGAAGTCAGGCTCAGTGACAATATACTAATAGATAACATCCAGCTGCAGTGTGGACCAGCTGCGGGTTCTGAAATCAGGTACAGTTGTAAATATCTTAAGGGCAAATCATACTTCAGATAAGCCAGCAGTGGGGTTAGCAGGTGGCTTAGTGGTTAAGGTACTGGACTTCCACAGTTAGAGTCCCCAGAACCAGTGGCTTCAAACTCATGCGAGGCATATGTGCGTGTGTGCCTGAAATCCTAAGAGGAGAATGGAGGAGAAGGGATTCTGGTGTGGCCATCCCCCCTGGGAGCTGATTTCTTGTTTTTTTTTTTTGTTTTTTTTTTTTCTGTGTCTGTCTCTCCAGTGAGTGCATGTACCCCATAGCAAGAATCTCTCTATATAAACAGCCCCCCCCCAAAAAAAAAAAACAGGCCAGCAGTCATAGGGATATTCTATCATAGTCAGTTAAGCTGCCTGAATGGTATGAATTTTTTTTTCAAAGTAACAAGAGGGGCCCACTTTGATATTCACCATGTGTGGAGCAGAGAAAGCAACTTAATGTTCCCCTTTGGGTCTTTGTCTTGGATGGCCGTAGTCTTAGCTGACCTCTTCACAAGGATGGAACATTTGCTTAAGTCCTGGGCTGTTTAGGGACGGTGCAGGTGTATGGGAACTGCACAGAAAGTCATTTTGTGTGTGCTTTTTCATGCTTTGTAGGGACCCACTGAAATGTTTCAAGCTGTCCGTGGAAGGTAGCCCTGCCTGTGGAGGTTGGTGTATGTTATCGAATTACAGAGAGCCAGAGTAGATAAGGCCGTGTAGAGGAAATTAAAGCCTCTGACACCTCTGGGCGATTATGACTGTGGCTCACATACAAATGTGTTTGCATTTCCTCAGGATGAAACAGAAAAGGCCTGTCTGGCCTACAGGGTGGGGCCCATGGTGGTTTCTGTAACCAGAGATGGGCATTTCCCTATTCGGAGTTATGCAAAACGAAAGTCTGCAGTTGTGGAGACCAAGTCATGATACAGATGACTGTGTGTGGTTACTGAGGCTCCACCTCATCTCTTTTCTCTTTTTTCTTTTTTGATCTTAGGGTGCATCTACTCACTGGAGAGAGACAGAGAAAGGGAAAATGAAAAAGCACACCCCCACAAAGGGGATGGCCACGCCCCAGTCCCTGTCCTCCATTCTCCACCCAGGATTTTACACGTGCACACGTGCCCAGTGTGATTTTCAAGCTGCCGGATCCAGACTCCTACAATGGTTGTGGTTGGCCATATGGGAGTCCAACACCACTTGCTGGTCCCTCCATCTCACTTCTTCAGTTTTAGTTTTGTTGTTGTTGTTGTTGTTTTTTAGGTCTGAACTAATCCAGCCAGCCTGTAATTAATAGGTGAGGTGAAACTGCTGGATTTATTATTACCTTTTTTCCCCTAAAGGAGTACCATTTTGAAGATGGGATTTTGCATATCCAACCCCGAAGCAGACAGCTGAGAGACATTCTCAAAGTCCTTGTCAAATTAGTATGATGACTAAGGTAGCCGTATTTTACTTAATCGAATTATTTTATACACTTATGGTTACTTGAAGTGACAGATTCTCTGCCATTTGCATAATTACTATATGGCCCCAGGTAGTAAGAAATAAAATTACCCTGATTATTATTTCTTTTCCTTACAGCTTGATTTAAAATGTTTAGCTAATAATTATGAAGGGAGATGATGTGTTTCTGAAAATTCTTTCCAACCAACTTTGGGTATTACCTTTCTTTCTGAAGGGGTTTTGCTTGTGTGTTGAACAGTCAGAAAAACTGAATTAGTTGGAAAGTTAGCACAATCTTTTTCCCAAGTTTTGTTCACTCTTCCCTATTGCAGTTTTAGACACCTTATTAAAAGCATTAGGGCCAGCAGGTGGCATGGAGATTAAGGTGCTGGATCCCACATGACTGACTTCACAGTTGGAGTCCCAGACCCGGTAGCTTGAAAATCATGCTGGTTATGTGTGCATGCGTGCCCAAAATTCTGAGAGAATGATGGAGAAGGGCTTGGGTGTGTCCATATCCCTGGGAGGTGATTTTTAAAATCACTTTCCCTCTCTCTCTCTCTCTGGCAAGTGCATGTACCCTATGGCAAAAACCTAAAAAGAAAAAAAAAAAAAAGGATGATTTGGGGCCTCCCTACAGTGGCAGGCCTGGTTGATTCATTGATCAGTATTTGCAATTCATCTTCTCTGTTACACTGCATGTGTTTCTTCTTTTACCAACTCATTGGTGAGCTGCCGAACAAAGCTTGAGTACAAGGGTCTCTCAGAATTTATTTTGTGTATCTAAAAGCAACTTCTGGGAACCACCAGATGACAAAATGGTTACATTGCTGGACTCTGATGTTGTCAACTGTGGTTTGAGTCTCAGACCTGGCAACTTAAAACTCACACTGGGTGCGTGTGCATACATGCCCAAGATTCCTTGAGTAGAATAAAGAAGAGATTGTGGGGGTGTTTCTTACTTTCTGTCTCTTTGTCTCTCTCGGTCTCTCTGGTGAGCATGCGTGTAGCAAAACAAACAACTCATAAATAAATAAACAAACAACTTCTGAGGTGTTGCTTTGATAGAGGACCAGGTTCACTTAATGGATTTCCTTGGGATAAGTATGGTATTGGCAACAAAATGAGGATGCCACTGCATTTCATACAGACATGGTGGAGAATAAAAGTTCCTACTCGCTAGCTCTCTGGCTCACGCGTCATTTGCAGTTTCATGAACGTATTCACTTAGTACAGATTTCATAATTTTCATCTTTTAATAAGTGTGCTCCTATGAAGTGGAATCATAGTATTAACCTTGACTTCTTTTTGCATAAGTACTCGTATTCTGTACATCAGTGTAGACAGTGTGCACGTGCAGGTTTGAATACACTAGTCTATACTCTGCCTTTTGAAGGTGTTTAGGGACATTTGGCTGTATTTTGTTGCCTCTCAGAAATGCCTTTTGTAATCTGTAGGCTGGTTTTTGACTTAGGACTTGTGCACATGCCAGAGAGAGAGAGAGAAAGAGAGACGTCACGCTCTAGAGGGGATAGACACATCATAATCCCTTCTTCATTCTTCTCTTGGGATTTTGGGCACATATGCTCATGCACCTGACATGTTTTTTAAGCTGCTGAATCTTGAGTCTTGAATCATGCAGCCAGCCATGTGGGATCTAGCTGCCTTAACCTCCTGCTGGCCTGTGCACCTTTAGTCTTTAAATCTCTTTTTGTTTTCTGTTTGTATTTCTGTATCTACAAAATAAATAATAAACCAGAAACAAAAATGACCTTGGTTCATAGGATAAGCACATTGATGTGGTTTGAAGACACTCGCACTTTATGTGATCTAAGTGTTTATGGGTTAGCATGAGAGGGATTACCGTTTAGTGGTTAAAACTAAAGTTAGAACTCCAAGGGCCACCTGCTGGCCCCCAGTTTTTCATTTTAAAATTGGACCGTTGTAGAGACTCTGGCCTGTTTGTTGCTGTGAGGATTAGCTGAATTAGTATGTAAAGCACTTTGAAAACTATTCGGCACATGGTGAGTGCCAGTAAATTAGTAATAATATGGATATATATACATATGCAAACATTAATATGTAGATTTAACCAATGAAAAATAATATTCCCATCAAGCTCTGGTTTTCATTTTGTGAATTGCACACTCCTGTGGTTTTCTCTTCCTCATGAGTATTTTCGTGAAGGAGATATAGTTTTAAAAGGAAGAAATAAGGGCCAACAGGTGGCGTAGTGTTAAGGTGTTGGATCCCCTGTGCCTGACTGCATGGTTCAAATCCTGGATTCAGCAGCTTGTAAATTGCAGTGGACAAGTGTGCATGTGTGTCCAAAATCCTGAGAGGGAAGTGAAAGAGAATGGATGGCAGCATGGCCATCACCTCTGGGGGGAGTGATTTCTCACTTTCCCTCTCTCTGTCTCTCTGTCTCTCTGTCTGAGAAGCACTTGTGCCGTATAGCAAAAAAACAAACAACAACAAAAGGAAGGAATAAGTTTAATACCAGTAATTAATTCTCTTTATTCTCTCATTATAAATGCAACAATCTATTTCATTTTAAAGGTGCTAAGAAGTATTAATCGTGTGGGAGAGGAACCCACACATTCATGGCTATTTATGTTGATTACTATTATTTATTTAACATTTTTTTGGAGAGGTTTTTGCTATAGTGCACATGCGCTTGCCAGAAAGACAGAGAGAGACAGAGAGACAGAAAGCAAGAAATCACCGGCCAGTGGGGATGGTCATGCCCCAATTCCTTCTCTCAGGATCTTGGGCACGCACACACACGCACCCAGCATGAATATAAGCCACCGGGTCCAGGACTCGAACTGCGGTCAACTACATGGTAGTCCAGCGACATAGCCATTACACCAACTGCTGGTCCCTATGTTGATTATTTATAGATAATGGACACCTTGAGGTGGGTAGTACAGAAACAGGCATGGAGACGCAGTGCCCTGCGGCCTCTCTCGGAGGTCCTTAGTGTCCGATGCGCTCAGGTCTGTGGCCACAGGGTGGTGAAGTCTGAAGTAGATGGAAAACAGTTGAGGGTCAGTAAAGAGAGGTTTGGACTTGGAGTTAGATGATCTGGATTTGAACTCGGAACTGGTGATCTGGCTTAGCTGAACCTCAGTGTCCTTATCTGAAAAATGGGGACAGTGGGGCCGAATGGTGGCATAGCGGTAAGATGTAATGGTTTGTCAGGTTGACCTGAGGGGGGATTCCTGGGTCATGTAAGGAGGCCGCCCTGAGTATGCTAGACACATGCATGTCCATAACCTGGGGATGGCTCTGGGTGGATCGTGGTATCAAGACCCTATTGGAGGCCAGCAGGTGGCATGGTGGTTAAGGCACTGAACTTCCACATGGCTGAGACCATGATTTGAGTCCCAGACCTGGCGACTTGAATTCTTTCTTTCTTTCTCTCTAATGAGTGCACATGCCCTGCAGCAAATTAAAAAAATAATAATTATGATAATAAAAATTACAAAATTATTTTTTTATAAAGGACCCTGTTGGAGGTACTATCTTTGTCTCTGTCTCTTTCTCTCTGTCTCTCTCATGGGAGAAATAAAATAAGTACATTTGAAAAACAGAAGAATACCGGAGAGCCTGTCTTGTAAATGGTGGAGAGGTTTAAGCATATGGACACACGGTGGAGAACTTCTCAAAGGATGCAGTCAACAATTGCTTTCACTGTCCTGGTTGGACTCTACTCATTGACCTTAGCACCAACGGAAGTCCCTTCCAGAGATGTGAAGACTGAGGATGTTCTGTGAAGCCTGCGCTTCTGTCCCTAAATTGGCAATCTGGGCCCCTGTAGCTTGCTCTGCTTCAATGGCTGAAAGGCTGGCCACTTTCGGGGAGCCCGGGGTGTCAGGAGGGGGAGGACCTAGGGACATATGTGTGGCCATCTGCTGCCCCCCAGGTGGCCTTGTTGAAGACAGGCAGCCTTAGAGCTCAGTCCTGGTAGCCTGGAGGGGCTCTGGTCTCACGCCTCATCCACCATCTTGACCTTGAGTCCTCTCGCAGCGCTCAGTGGGTTGCAGCAGGCCCGCGTGTGGGCATTCCTCCCGCTCTTGGCCCTCTTTTGGTTCCCCAGAGGCAGAACAAAGGAGCTATTGGTGCCGCTGTGTCTCCTGTCCTGCGGATCCAGCCTTGGCACTTGTTGAGGAGGATGCCCTCTGCATACCACTGCTCTCCTACCACCCGTAGTCTTCATTTATTACGTTATTTATGTTTTTGCCACAGGGTACACGCACTCGCCAGAGAGAGACAGACAGACAGTGACAGGGAAAGTGAGATATTGCGCCTCGGGGTCGATGTCCACGCCACACAGTCTCTTCTCTTCCATTCTCCCCCGGGACCCTGGGCATGCACGCACATACATGCACCTGGCGTAATTCTCAAGCTGCCAGATCTGGGACTCGAACTGTGGTCAGCCATGTGGGAGTAGAGCACTCCAGCCACCACGCTACCTGCTAGCACCCATCTGTAGTTTTAGAAACAGCCTTCCTGTTCCTAATCTAGTCAAACTCGGCCTTGGGAAGGATGGGGAATGAACAGGGAGGGCTCTTCTCTGTACCAGGATGCTGTGTGTATCTTTTTTTTCCCTCTTAATTTGTTCAAGGGCACTTGTGCTTGCTGGAGAGACAGCGAGAGAAAGTGAAAAAGCACCTCCCCTGTAGAGGATGGCCATGCCGCAATCCCTTCCCCAATTCTTTTTTTCTTTTTTTTTTTTTTTTTCATTGTGGTCATGTTTCTCGAGATGCTGGGTCCAGAACTTGAACCACGCCATGTGGGATCTAGCCCCCTTAACCACCATGCCACTGGCTGGCTCTCAGTGTGTATCAGATGTGAGTTCTTAGATTCACATTCCAGTGCCGCAGGCTTCACGAGAGAGAATGCACACCTGCATCGCCACTAAGTCCCCAAACCCTGGTGGCTCTGGAGACTTTGCTGAGGATGGAACTTCAGTCCTAAGGTGGCAGAGCCAGACAGCTGCCGCTGTGGAGTGGGCATAGCTTGGGGCCTTCATGTAGGCAACCCAGCAACCCAGCACACAGATCAGGAACACCTCCTAGATGCCGGCAGAATTGCAGCAGTTGACGGCTCCCAACTTCGTTATTCTCGTTCTTCTTTGTGGCTTTGAGTTGAGCTGTTCTGAAAAGGGAAGCCCTTGTTCCGGTGGTAGCACAGCCCTGTCAATGCTAGATGCCACACGCAAGAGTGGGGCTCCATTTCCTTGTGCACCTGTACATGCTAGGCATGCATGCCCATGATCCTGGCTAGCTGGGATGGCTTGGGGACGGGGAGAAGATCATGGCATGAGACCTTCTTGAAGATGCTTGTCTCTCTCTTTCCTTCTCCTTCCCTCCCTCTCTCTTTCTCTCTCATGAAAGACATTTTTAAAAGAGGGTGATTAAATACAGTGGTGCAGCGTTAAGTGCTACGTGTGGGGAGCCAGATCCCACATGGCTGACCATGGTTTGAATCCCATCCCCAGCGATTTGGAAAACACTCCAGGAGCACACAGGCGCTTGAAATCCTGATGGGATGGAAAAGTGGAGAGAAGGGATTGTGGCATGGCCGTGCGCCGTTGGGATGCTTTTCTGTGTATGTTTTGTCTCTCTGTTAAGCATGCGTGCCCTCTGGGAGATAAAAAGAAAGAAAGAAAGAGGAAAATAACAGAGAAGAAAAGGGAAGCCCTTACAGAGGATTTAGTAGCTCGGTTCTTTAATAGAAATGTTGGTAACCAACCCAGCTGTTTCTCAAATGACTGGACATTCCTCTTCAAACAAGGAATATTTATTTCAGTAAGATATAATAGTCGGTCGTTAGAATTTTCACGGACTTAAACAAAAGTTGCATTTGTCCCTTCCAAACAAAGCACACCGAACATTCGTTTTGTTGTTTTTTTTTAAAGAATTATTAATTTAATTTATTTACTTATTATTTAATTTGCTATAGGACATACACACTCACCAGAGAGGGAAAGTGAGACAGCAAGCCATCAGGTCTGGGACGCGAACCTTGGTCGGCCATTTGGGAGGCCAGTACCTTAATTACCATTAACCAGCTACTTGCTGGTTCCTGAAAATTCCTAAAAAGCAGAAGCAACATCTGCTGTGATAAGCTCTACCTGGCTGGAGGCAGGGAGTAGAAAAGTGGGAGGCCGTCTTCCCGCTGGCTGTCATGGTTTCCTTCATAAACACTGCAGTTTGTCTGCAGCACTCTCTTCCTGAGGCGTGTGGTGACCGAGCAGCAGTCTCAGTGACCTGGTAGTTGATTCACAGGGAGCACTGGCTGGAAAGGGAGGTTTCATTTCCTTAGCGTGGGTTTTTATTCAGGTCTTTGCCGTGAACGCTGGGAAAGTTCCCGGGAACAGGGCACGGCCACATACTCACCCAAGTGTGCTGGGGTGTGATGATCTGCATCCCTAGGGCGTGGCAGAAGGGCCCAACCTCCCAGCAGCTTGTTCCTGTGTAATTACAAGAGTCTTTTCTGGGGCCAGTAGGTGGCATGGTGGTTAAGGTGCTGGAGTCTCATCTGAATGACTGAAGTTCGAGTCCAGGCCTAACAGCTTGCTTTCTCACCCCACCCCCCCTCTGGTGAGTACTCGAGCCATGTAGCAAAATAAAGAATAATAATAATTAATAAAATTAAATAAATACTCATTTAAAAAAACAACCACAAAAAACATGAGTCTGTTTAAAACTGGGGAGGAGGCAGTTTGATCTTCCATCTGTTTCCATTTGCCATTTGCTTGTCGATCCATTCATCCACCTACCCATCTACACGCCTTAGTGAGTTCTGTGCTGTGCGGTGGCACATTCTCATTTGTCTGGCAGGCAGCCCTTTGGGACAGTGTTTGGATCTCCAGATAATGAACCTGGCTGGCCCGGTAGCCTTTGAGACGTTTTCGTGATCGCTCTAAAGCCTTGTGTATCTTCCTCTATAGTCACCCATGCTTCCTGTGGTGCAGAGTTTGAAGCAATAGGCTGCTACCAACAGACAGTCCTGGGCAAAACCTATGACCTTTCAGTGGATAGACTCCTGCCCACATCACTGCTCACGCACCTACAAAAACCTGAAGATAGCACACAATTTTTTTAAAGGAATTATTTAATTTAATTAATTAATTTATTTTTAGAAAGATTTTTGCTGTAGGGTATGTATGCTCACCAGAGAGATAGAGAGAGGCAGAGAGACAGAAAGCAAGAAATCATCTCCCCTGGGAGGGATGGCCACACTGCAGTCCCTTCTCCTCCACTCTCCTCTCTGGATTTTGGACACACACGCACACGTTCCTGGCATGAGTTTTAAGCTGCCAAGTCTGGGACTTGGATCACGGTTGATTATGTGGGAGTCCAGCAATGTAACTATTCCACCATCTGCTGGTCCTCATTTATTTTTTGAAGAGGTTTTTGCCTCAGAGTGTGTGGTTTCACTGGAGACAGACAGACAGACACAATAGCAAGAAAAGTGAGAAATCACCCTTCTGAGGGGGGGGGGATACTCATGCCATAATCCCTTCTCCTCCCAGGACCTCGGGCACACACACAAATGCATCTATGCCCAGCATGAGTTTCAAGCTAGTGTGTCTGGGACTCCAACCACAGTTGGCTATGTGGGAGTTCAGTGTCGTAACTGCTACGCCATCTGCTGACCCTTAATTTCATTCATTCATTCATTCATTTATTTATTTTTGCTGTTTTCAAATTTGACAGAAGCAAGAGAGAGGGAAAATGAGAAAGCAAGTCACCAGCTCTAGGACTTGAACTGCAGTCAGCTGTGTGGAAGTCCAGTGTTTCAACCATCACACTACCTGCTGGCCTCAAACATGATAGTTTATAACCTCCATCTCTGCGCTTTTCTGGGTGGTGTGCGGAGAACAGCATCACAGTGGTGGTCTTCCATTAAAGACTATTGTAAAATATTCTTGGGAAGGCCTGTTGTCCTTTTTCCCTGGAAAAGGCTCCTGTCAAGTAGCAGGCCCCTTCTTCATTGTTGGCTCTCTCCTTCTGACACTGCTCTGCCCTCTTCAGCTGGTTAGCCTGAGAAATTACCACCTTGAATATAAGGCAAGTTGAAATTGGAAAGCTCTCCTGGGCTGATTATATAAGCTTTAATATACTGTACCTGAAATCTTGTGTGTACTCTGCTTAAGAATTCCCTTAATGAAGATGAAAGTTTCTAAGCAGCGTAGACCCATATGTTTTTATTACGTAAGATTCCATTATTGTGATCCAGCCTGTGAAATAAAGAATGGTGTTGATTAGTTTGGCTCCCATTGGCTTTGTGGATCATAGAATTGTCTGAAGCAGAGCCAAGAAGCCACCCAGAGCTGTCCCCCTGGAGCTCGGCACTGGTTTCCCTTGTTTCCTGGGATGCTCAGGCCCTTCCTGGGCCTGTGGTCATGAAGTCGTGGAGGGCGGGCCTCCCTCCTTCAGGCTGACTTTAGAGATTGCTCAGGCAGTTCAGCTGGTTGCTGCGAATACAACCTCTGTCGATCACGAGGGACACCAGCCTTTGGCCGTTCCATTTCCTGGACCGCTGCTTTGAAGGCACCTGGGATTTGCTGTGTCTAGGGGGATAGTGTGTATAACCTGCATACGTGGCGACGTGGTACATCACACTGTCGTTTCGAAGCTGTGTGTGCGTGGGGTGCACGACATGCTGCCTGGTCGAGTTCAGATTTCCATAGGCATGGAGCTTATTTGATGGCCAGTGTAAAGACTGGAGAGAAAAGACATCAAGGGAGCTCGACCCATTGAAATAGATGCAGAGGAGTTTCAGGCAGGTCGTCTTTCCTGTCCTCATGAACAGACTTCAGGGCAGGGTTCATGGTTTATTACGTGAGTATGTTGTGTTGCTTCCCCAACGATGGTAAATACTTATGTAGGCTGGGAAACTTACCATGCCAACAGCACGTTTCTCAGCCAGCCCAAGAGAGGATATCTTTTGGAATGAAAAAGACATAAATTAGCACCTTCTCTTTACCTTTGCCAAGCCATGGTGAGACATATAAATAGATGGAGGAGTCAGCAAGCGGTTTTGCAGCTTTGCAGCTTGAGGTTGGTGGGAGCAGATGGGAAGGTCCACCTTGGTGTGCACGGGCTCTGAGTGGCACGTGGAGCCAGCAGCACTTGGGCTAAATTTGAACGCAGCCTCGTGTGTCTCCTAGAGAGGCACGGGGGAGCTGATTGTCCAATAGATAAATAGAATGTTTCATTGGGTTGGCCCAGGCCCATTATTGGAGGACTTCTTTTTTTTTTGGATCTAGGGCATGTACAGTTGTTGGAGAGGAGTAGAGAGAGAAGAGAGAGGAAGTGAGAAAACATCCCTCTCCCCCCCATACCCAGGGGGGATGGCCATACAACAGTCCTCCTCTTCCGTTCTCTTCTCAGGATTTCGGGCATGTACTCATGCTTGGTGTGCTTTTTTCAAGCTCCTATGTCCACAGCTGGAGTTGTGCAGCTGGCCATGGGGGATCCAGCTGCTTCAACGATCAGGCCACCCGCTGGCTGTTGGAAAGCCCATTCTTACCTTAAGGTGTCCTAAAAGCAACATTGCAGGGACAAGGAGATGGTGGAATGGTTACATCTCTAGATTCCCCCGTAACCAAATGTTTCAAGTCCCAGATCCAGTGGCTTAAAACTCACCCCGGGTATGTGTGCGTGCGTGCCCAAAGTCCTGAGAGGCGAATGGAAGAGAAGGGATTGTGGTGTGGCCATCCCCCCGGGGGTATGATTTCTTGCTTTCTGTATCTCTGCCTCGCTGTCTATCTGGTGGATGTATGCAAAAATCTCTCTCTTAAAAAACAAAACCAAAAACATTGGAGACTCTGCGTTGGTTGCCTTGATCTTAGGCAAAATCAGGGCACAAAATTAAGTCACTTACCCAAATGTGCAGCCCTTCCCTCCAGAGCCAGCCCACATTAGCTAGCAGGTGTGAGCAGATAAGCAGTCTGGATGTGGAGGCAACAGCTAGTTTTATTTTTGGAAATAATTATAAACATATATAAATAAAAATAGTGTTTTGGCGAATGCTGTGGGAAAAAAATCAATTATTTCGCTCATTCTCTTTTGAAGTGTTCCTTCTTTTTTATTAGGCTCCGTGTTTCCAAGAGGCACCATATCTTAATCTAGTAAACAGATAAAAATACATACATTGTATTTATTTGCTGGCTGAGCCTTTGGATTTCACTGGGGAATACTGTTGCTTTTTGAAATAACAGTAACAGGGCAGCAATTAAAAATAACTCAAGGGCCAGTGGCACCCAAGGCTATGGGGAAGACTATTCAGTATGACAAGTGAAACGTTTTCAGTCCTAAAAAAGGAAGCTGAGCTTTCTCGCGTTCAGGTCTGTCATGTCTGGTGACTTTTCTCTCCACGCCAAGTGCAGCGAGCCGTGGCGGTCACAGGTGGTCAGCCCAGCTCTGTTGCCTCCTGGTTGTTCATTCATTTCATTCTCGCCTCTGTCCACTGGTCCCTGACGCCATCAGTGCCATACTTCACCCACCCTGGTGGGATGTCACAGTCAGTCAGGTGGGACATCTGGGAGGGGGCATGATCTCAGCATCAAAACCCTGGTCAGGGGCTAGCAGGTGGGGTAGTGGTTAAGGCGCTGGACTCCCACGTTGTCAACTCCGATTCTAGTCCCAAACCCAGCGGCTTGAAACTCAGGCAGGGTATCTGTGTGTGAGTCCCAAACTCCAGAGAGGAGAAAGGAGGAGACGGGATTGTGGCACATCTGTCCCCATGTGAGGAACAACTTAAAAAAAAAAAAAAAAGGCAAAGCAAAAACCCTGGTCAATCCTGAGTAGGGCTGTTGCACCCGGGTGTGCCATGGGCGCCGTGAATACCTCTCCATCCAGCTTCATTCTTTGTCAGCTCGTATCACCCTTGTTCTGCGGATAATGCATCTGAGTTCTTGGCCTCTTACAGGACTTAAAGATCCGATTACATCTTCTACCAAGTTCATTCATTCCTACCTTCCTGGACCAGTTCGGAGCCCTGTTGTACTTTATTTGGACGCATGGATGGAGATAATAGGGCCTTCTTTTTATAAAAGTTTTGTTGTAGGGCATCTGTGCTTACCAGAGAGAGAGAGAAAGAGACAGAGACAGAGAGACAGAGGGAGGGAGAGTGAGAAAGCAACCTCATCGCCTCCCGGGAGGATGACCATGCTGCAGTCCCTCTTTATTCTCTTCTTTGGATTATGGGCACATATGCACATGCACGTGGTGTATTTCTTTTTTGTTTGTTTTTTAGTTTTGTTTTTATTTTTAAGTTTTTTTGCCATAGGGCTCATGCACTTGCCAGAGAGAGACAGACAGAGGGAAAGTAAGAAGTCACCCCCCAGGAGGGATGGCCACACCACAATCTCTTCTCCTCTGATCTCTTGGGATTTGGGGCACGCATACACATATGTCTAGTGTGATTTTTTTAAGCCACTGGGTCCGAGACTTAGAGAGATCGACTGTGTGGGATCCAGCTGCCTTAACCACCATGCTTCCTGGCTGACCTGGAAGAGTAGGGCCTTCTTGAATCTTTTCCTTTTGCAGAATTTGTAGGGTAATCGTTACTTCCTAACAATTAAAGCATCTTGGATGTTACACAAAAATTGGTTCCTCTTTTTTCGCGTGTATGCATCTGAACACATAGAGTGAGGGTGACGACTGCAGTTTGTCCTTGCTGGTGAGGTAGCCATGGGCCTGGAGGTGCGGGGGAGGATCGGGATGAGTGTGTTTCTCTGGGTGTTTCTAAACTAAACCAGGTGTGCTAGTTTCCTAGGGCTGCCGTAACAAATTACCTCAAACTGGGCAGCTTAAAACAACAGATTTATTTTCTCGCACTCCTGAAGATTAGGAATCTGGGATCCAGGTGTCTGCAGAGCCCTGGTCCCTTGGTTACAGTTCTTCCTGGCCTCTCCCCAGCTTTGGCTGTGGACTTGATCCGGGGCGGTCCTTGGCTCTCAGGCTCATCACGGCGGTCTCTGCTCTGTCATCACATGGAATTCTCTCTTGGTGACCATTTCTTCTCTTCTTCTAAGACAGGGCCAGCTAGGTGCTGTGGTGGTTAAGGCAGCTGGATCATGCATGACTGACTTCCAGGTTCTAGTCCCAGACCTGGTGGTCTGAAAAACATGCAGGGCATGTGTGTGTGCTTGCTCAGAATCCTGAGGGGAGAGGAGAAGGGATCGCGGCATGGCCATCTCCCCAGTCTGCTTTCTCTGTCTCTCTCTACCCCTGGCAATACATGTGTTCTATAGCAAATTTTAAAAAAAAGAAAAAAAGAATAGAAGGACACCAGGCATGAGTTAGGGCACGCCCCAGTGACCCCATTTTCCCTTGCTTATAGCTACAAAGGCCTTGTTTCTAAATAAGATCTCATTTACAGATACCGGGAGTTAGGACTTCCGCCTATCTCTTTGGGGCACACAATTGGCATGCCAAGGAATTTGAAAAAAAAAAAAAAGTGAAAAAGCTAAAAACGCTCAGTGGGTACAAAGAAAACAAATGCAAGCTCTGCCCTCCGAAGGGTTGTGGGTTGGGTGGAGGATTCCGGTACAGTCATTCGCATGGGGAAGCCCTGTCTTTGAAGACGTGCTGACAGCACTTGTTTCCTGTCTGTAAGAAGGTTGCTGTGAGCCAGCAGATGGCATAACGGACTCCCACGTAATCGACTGGACTGGACTCCCATGCAGTTGACTGAGGTTCAAGTCCCAGACCTGGTGGCTCAAAATTCAGGCCAGGTGTGTGCGTGCGGGGGTATGCGTGTATGTCCAAAATCCTGAGACGAGAATGGAAGAGAAGAGATCGTGGTATAGCCAGTAGCCATCTTTCCTGGGGGGTGATTTCTCGCTTTCTGTCTCTCTGGCAAGTGCATGTACATGCCTTATAGCAAAAATCTCTCTTCTGAAAAAAAATAAATAAAAAAAGGTCGCTGTGTTCCCTGGACTGGTGGTGGTTAGGCTTGTGGGAATGAAATCAACTGGAGATGGTGGAGTAGCCTCGAAGAAGTCTTTTCCTCATTCTAGGCACAGCTGAATGTAAGATTGGGCTGGGTAGCCTTGCCGTCTGACGATGGGGAATGCACATAGGAAATTCTAGACACGCACGTGGGCGAATGTTATGTGTGTATATATTTGTCGTGTGCATATGTGTACATGGATCCATGTCCCCCAGCCCTCATGCCCAGGATTCCTTCGTCAGAACTAGGACTGCTGAAACTTTCCAGCTGGCTCTGTCTCTTGTTCTGTCACATTCGACGGGACCAGACTGGCACTGCCTGACTCAGACTTTGCCAGGTATGTGTTATGTTAGGACCAGACATCTGCATTCTGATCTCATCCATCTCTGTGGTATTATTTTGGTGGGGATGGGAGGGTTATAATTCTCTAATTCTCAGAATTTCTCAGCAGTTTCCTTTTTTTTAAAAAAAAAAAAAAAGGAAGAAAGAAAAATGTCAGCTTGGTCTCTGCCAAACTCATTAACTTCGACAACTTCCTTAAGTGCTGCAAGCAATATAGAGTTGAATAGGCGTGTTCTTGGCCCTCATGGAGTTTATGTAGCCTAGCGGGGGAGATGGCGTGTTTATAATTTTTTCATTAATGACTCATGCGTTCCAATGTTCCAGGGCCTGGGCCAGGCAGCGGCTGAGCCCGTGTGGAACCTTGCATCTGCCTCGTTTAGTTTTGCTTTCCGGGACAACGGATGTGGTGTCTGCTGACAGAGTGAAGTGTTGGGTCTAGGTGGAGGCGCTGTGGGCCTGGGCGGAGAGAATGTTTATCACTGGAGATGTGGATTAGGCTTCTCAACCACCATCAGGATAGAGCCCAGGGTAGCACGATGTCAGGTGTGACGTGGTTGAGAGACTGGCTGCGGAGGACCCTCTGGTGGGATGATGGGGAAGTCTGTGATGGAGAAGGGCCAGGCTTAGAGCCCGGGGTCACAGCTACATGGGGCCATGTCAGGGCTGCCACTTTGCAGTCTCCACTCCTGATACCATGGGGGCTGTCGGGACCTCTCTGGGCAAAGCTTCCATCCCTTTACGCACCCCTGGCTCAGCTTTGAAGTGGTGTGGTAAGATACTGGACGGTGAGTCGGTCTGCCAGCCAGCCTGTGCAAGGCAGCTCTGTCAAGGCTGTGTTTGGACTCAGCTGCAAGCAAGCCTGGCTTCACTGCTTGACGTGGCCGAGGGACTGAAGGATGCATCCTTGAACACCAGGCTTCCCAGGACAGGGGCAGCACAGGAGGAGGGCAAGTTGCAGTGTCCCTTGCTGAGGCTTCAGGCTCTGAGGACAAAATGACACCTCTGCATTGAAATCTTTCTTTTGAGATAGCTATAAATTCAATTTCTGCAAGATGAGATAAAATTAGGGAAGGTCCTATTATATTTGACTTTTTTTTTTTTTTTGGACACTTTTGCTTGGCCTTGGATGTATCGGTTCTGGGTAACTTTAAAGCTGGTAACAGAACAAACTGTGTTCACACACAGGAAATGTCTCCAAACAAAAAGTGGGCGTGCAGTTTACAGTTTAAAAATTGGACGGAGGCCATTAAAACTTCCCCTCCTGTTCTCCTTGAGCAGAATTTGGCAAGCCTGGAGAGGGGGCATTCCTCCTTGGAATAGACAGTCATTAGGGCTGGAGAGGGAAGCCGGCCGTGAGTAGAACAGTAGAACTAGCTGGGTGCTGGGATGAGGCCCTGCATGATCCGGGGGCTGAGAGGTCACAGGAAACTGACTGAGGTGACTTGACTTCAACTTCAAGGCCCGTGTCACAGGGTGTATGAAGTAAGGCCTATTGACCCCTCTATGACCCAGCAGGAGGTACCAGTTGGACACTGGTAGGGCTGGCTAGATAGCCTTGTGGGCATCATGTGGGCAGCTGGCCATGTGAGATCCGGCCACCTTAATCACCATGCCCTGGCTGGTCCCAAGATTCTAAATTTTGCACCAAAATAAACTTGTGGGTTTTTTTTTTTTTAGAACAATGTTTGTTACAGGGCGTGTATGCTCGTTGGAGAGAGACAGAGAGACAGAAAGTGAGAAATCACCCCCTTTGGGGAATGGCCATGCTGTAATCCCTTCTCCTCTATTCTCCTCTTGGGATCTTAGGTACACATGCACATACACCTGGTGTGTGTGCCCAGGACTCGAACCTTGGTCGACTATGTGGGAGTCCAGCCCAGGACTCGAACCTTGGTCGACTATGTGGGAGTCCAGCAATGTAACCATTACACCATGTGCTATTCCCAATAAACTTATATTTTAATTGCATTGTCATTAAGTTTTTGAAGTCCTGTTTGTTTGTTGTGTCAGCTACTTGGAAAGGTCAGATAAACATTGATGCACTATTAAAAAAAATAACAGAGGGCCATCAGGTGGTGTGGCGGTTAAGGTGCTAGATTCCCACATGGCTGGCTGTGTGGTTCAAATTCAAGAGTGGCTTGAAAAACACACCTGCATGACCATCCCCCCTGGGGAGTGATTTCTCACTTTTCCTCTCTTGAACTCTCTCTGGTACGCTCACGTGCCCTATGGCAAAAACCTGAAAGAATTTAAAAAATAAAAATGAGCTGTCGACATTTTGGTGTATTCTTTATAGGTCTCTGTCTACCTGCATTGATACATGACTTCTAGGAACACAGAGTGATAAAAGGTATGGGCTTTGGGGTCAGTGTGTGCCACGTATTAGTCTTCTGTGGCTTTGGGCAAGTTATTTTCTCTTTCTAATTCTCAGTGTCCTCAATGCTAGCATCAAAATGATCTCTATGTCTACTGTGAATACTAAATAATTCATCCAAGGTGCTTAGGCCATGCCTCACTGCAGTACATGTTACAAATGTGATTAAAAAAAAATAGTAATAAGAGGCCAGCTATGGCCTAGTGGTTAAGGTAGCTGGATCCCACATGGCCTACCAGAGTTCAAATCCTGGTCCAGAAAGCTCGAGAAATGTGCTGATTGTGTGTGCATATGTGCTCAAGATCCAGACAGGATTGAGAAATGGAGAAGAGATTGTGGTGTGACCATGCCCCATTTGGGAAGTACTTTCTCCTTCACCCCCCAATGTCTCTCTCTCAGAGCACACGTGTCCTCTGGCAATAAAAAATAATAATAAAATTGGATTTCACTTTATCTGTTTAAAATATGCTCTTTCATGTAAGCCCTTGTGATCACTTTTCTGTAACATCAAATGTTCTTTTTTTTTTTTTTTTTTAAGACAGGATCTTGCCATGTTGCTAGCCTTCATGAAGCCTAGATTATAGGCCCACAGTCCCATGCTGGCCTTTAGTCTGGACTGGGAATTGAACCTGGGACTTCCATGTGGTCCCAGGCACTAGAACATATAGTATCTTAGCAGCACATGCCATTGTGGTTGGACCCATAAGTTCTTTCCTGATGTCAAAAGTTATAAAGATCTGTTGTTTTTATAAAAGCAATATGTTTGCATTAGAAAGAAAATTGCAGATAAAAACTATGTTAAAAATATTACAAATCCTCCATTCAGAAATAATCATGACTGATGCCGGGGTTTGATAGTGGTTATTAATCACATCTTCCTCTCTGCCTTCACCCTGCCGCCTCCTCCTTAAGAGTCAATTGGAAAGGAAGTAGATACATCACCAGCACAGCGGTATTAAAATATCATCTCGAGGTTTATGCAGACATATTTGGAGTTTGCATTGGAAGACTCAGCTCAGATCAGCCACTCAGCTTGTGGTCAAAGCCCAGCTCTTGCACTTCATCCCTAGAATGAAAGCCACCCTGTCAGAAGTGCAGGTTCCCTCTCTGCATGTGCACACCCCCTCAGGTCAGCTTCCGTTCTGGAAGACAGAGAATTTGTGCATCCCAAGGAATGTTTACAGAAGGAGAGGAGAAGGAATAGATCAGGCCAGGCCTGCTATACTGTCCCTCCCCCCGAGGGTGTGTGTGCTTGCTGGAGAGAAAGAGGGAGAGAGACAGAGACAGAGAGAGAAAGGGAAAGTGAGAAAGCATCCCAGGTGGGAAATGGTGCCACAATCCCATTTCTCCTATTTGTCCTTTCGGGATTTGAGGCATGCATGTGTAGGTGGGCTGGGTCCAGGACTTGAACTGTGCAGTTGACCATGTGGGATCCAGCTGCCTTACCCACCGTACCCCTAGCTGGCCTGCTTGCTAGATTCTTAATTTGCAGTTTTACCAATTAGATAAGTCCCTGTCCCTTAGAGGAGGACTGGGTGAGGAAGTCATAGGACCAGATGCTTTTTCTCTGTTATTTCCAGAAGGTGGAAGTTCCTGTGGTATTTTTCAAGGTTTGAATTCAGGGAGGAGTGAAGAATAATTCCCTCTCTACTTGTCATCATGAGTGTACCATTTCCAAGGTCTTCCCAGTTTCAAAAAAGTTTATTTATTTCTTCAGGAAGAGAGAAAGATGAGGAAAAGGGTCACCCCCAATAGGGTATTCATGCTATGATCTACCCCCTAGCCCCTGCCAGCCTGGATTGTGGGCGTGTGCACCTAGTGTATACAGGGATGTCTCAGGATGGAAACCTGGGACCTTTCCACATGGGCTCAGCATTACAGCATGTGTGTTACCACTACACCACTCACCCTGGCTTTCTCTCCCTCTCCTTCTCTCTCTGTGAGTGTGGGTATGTGTAAGTAAAATTTATATTCTATCACTTTACATATTTACAGTGTAAAACATGTTTTTTTTTTCCCAGCACAAATACAGTGCATATCAGTCAAGACAAAGACATTACTGTATACATTATCATCAGCAAATAACTTTCATTTTTGTGTCAATTGAATGTATTGTCTAGGGACCAGCAGATAGCGTAATAGTTACATGGCTGGGTTCCCAGTAGTCCACCACTGTTCAAGTCCCAGACCTGGTGACTTAAAACTTGCACTGGGTGCATGTGCGTGTGTGCCCAAGATTCCAAGAGGAGAATTGAGGAGAAGGTATTGCAGCGTGGCCATCCCCCCTGGGGATGATTTCTCTCTTTCTATCTTTGGCCAAATGCATGTGTCCTATAGCAAAAATCTTCCCCCTCTCCTAAAAAGAAAAAAATGTATTGTTTGTTTTTTCTGTTTTCCTCCTTCCCCCGATTTCATTCCCACCCACCTGTACTGTCTGTAGTATCTACAGTTGCCCTCCCTGTGGTTATACTTTCTAATTTTTTTTTGGAGAGATTTTCACTGTAGGGCGCGTGCGCTCGCCAGACAGACAAAGAGAGACATAGAGACAGAAAGCAAGAAATCACCCCCCAGGGGGGATGGTCACGCCGCAATCCCTTCTCCTCCATTCTCCTCTCGGGATCTTGGGCACGCACACACACACACCCGGCGTGAGTTTTAAGCCACCAGGTCCGGGACACGAACCGCGGTCGACTACGTGGGAGTCCAGCGACATAGCCATTACGCTAACTGCTGGTTCCCTACTTTCTAATTTTTCAGTTTTTGCTGTAGAATGTACTTTCTGTTCTTACACATGGGAAAATGTGGCTAGACATGCCATGTAGAATATATGATCTTAAAATATGGTAGTAGCTTGGGGTCAGCCGGTGGCATGGTGGTTAAGGTACTGGATTCCCACATGGCCAACCATGGTTTGAGTCCCAGACTGGCAGCTTGAACAATGACAAGAAATACATAAATAAATAAATAAATGTTAAAAGAGAAATATGGTAGTAGCTGTTTTAGTGACAATTAAGATGAGACTGACTTCCGTCCAAGCTTGAAAGAAGTCACTGGCTTCTGCCATTGGATGTTGCTGTAAATTAGCTGAAGGCCAGCTTGATCTTACCTCCTGTAGACATTACTTGGCTGTAAGTCAGACACCTGTAGCTTAACCCTGCCTGCATGACGAGCATCGTAGGATGTTACTTTTAGTCCACACACTCATTTCCTTGAGGGGAACTTTCCTGCGTTGTCTCTGAACACTTTCTTGGTCCTGCACCGTGAGTTCTGTGCTAATACAGACACCAGTCACCTGGTATTGGATTGTCTCTGAAGACTACATAGGTATTTGACTTGTTTTGATGACTTTTATTGTTTGTTTTGATTTATTTAGAGTATTTATTTTTAGCGTTCCTCTTGTCAGTAAATTGATTTTAGGCCATCTTTCTTTAGTTCTCTATAGATTGTATTTTATAGAGTTGTTTTCGGATGTTGATTTAAGTCTCCGATTTCTTTTTTAAGAGAGATTTTTTTTTTTTTTTTTTTTTTTTGCCATAGAGCACATGTGCTTGCCAGTGAGACAGAGACAGAGAGACAGAAAAGTGAGAAATCATCCCCCCTAGGGAGGATGGCCATGCTGCAATCCCTTCTCCTCCATTCTGGTCTTGGGATTCTCGGCACTCATGCACACGCACCTGGTGTGAGTTTTAAGTGGCTGGATCTGGGACTCCATGACCGACTAAGTAGGAGCCCAGGGATGTAACCATTACACCATCTGCTGATTCCCTCCAATTTACATCCCTTCTCCTCCATTCTGGTCTTGGGATTCTCGGCACTCATGCACACGCACCTGGTGTGAGTTTTAAGTGGCTGGATCTGGGACTCCATGACCGACTAAGTAGGAGCCCAGGGATGTAACCATTACACCATCTGCTGATCCCCTCCAATTTATTTCTTTAGGTCTAGATTTTGTTGTTGTTGTTGTTCTTTTTTTAATGTTGCCTTGAGTTCTCAATATATTGAACTCACATTCTTACTAAGTTCAGTGGCACAAAGATCTTTTGGGGGGAATTTTCCTCTTACTAGTTTTTTTTTTTCATTCATTCTTTTTTTTTTTTATTGAATTCTTGGTCTCTGATAAAATGTTGCTTTTTAATCTGTCTCCTAGGAGTCTTGTGCTTAAAGATGCTGTGTCTTGTCTTTTGCTTGCTTATTCTTGCCTGAGTCATTCAGTCCAGATCTTTGTTTAATCCCTTCACTTCAAGCCTCTCTGTGTCCTTTTTTGCCACTAAGCTCAAGTATGTAGGCTGAGTTTGAGTTTCTGTCCATGCCCTCTGGAGGAAGACCCATGAGGCAGCTGGGCCAGCCTACCCATTGCAGGTGGTGTCTTGCTTGCTGAGACGTTGTGGCTGAAAGATGTGGGCTTGGCAGCTTTTGCTTCTGGATTCTTTTAAAAGTCCTCTGAAGTGGGTTTGGTCTTCCTGTGTGGGGGTGCACACCCTTGGACGATATTCTCTGGCTTCAGATCAGCTCTGAATTTCACTAAATACTCCTCAGCCTTCACTTGCTCCTGTTAAGGGTAATCACCAGTGTTTCATGGTGTCATTTCATTTTTTTCTCTCTGGTGGGTGTTTTCGCTTTTGCACAGTGAGAAGAGTCTTTCCAAAGTTTGTGTAAAACTATTATGGAAAAACTGTCCATGGATTCCAAATAATTTTTTGCACCAACATAAACTCAACATTTTAATTTTTAATGTTTTTGTTTTGCCATCAGGTACATGCACTTGCTGGAGACACAGACAGAGAGTGAGAGGGAAGGTGAGAAATCACCTCCTGGGGGATGGCCACACCACAGTCTCCTCCAGAATCGTCCTGGGATTCTGGGCACACACGTGCATGCACTGGTGTAATTTTCAACTCATCAGGGCTGGGACTCGAACCATGGATGGCCACGTGGGAGTCCAGCACCTTAACCACCATGTCACCTACTGGCCCCAATAAACTCTTACTTTGATTTCATTTTTTTTCTGTGAACTTTTTGAATTCCTCTCAGATATGTATACCTACTCAGGTTGTTTTTGTCCAGATTTGGTGTTAATAAGGGACATTTTTCAGGATTTTTATGAACTCACTGCTTTATTTTCCCAAGGGTGCTAGTTGCAGGACTGTGAGCTTGTTTTTTGTATTGGCTATTTTTGCTTTTCTGTTTTTAGTGAGCACTAAAAAAACCAAAAAAGAATTATTTTATTTAACTTCATTTTATTTACCTATTTAATTTGACCAGAGAGGGACAAAGCTAAAGAGACTGGGGGAGGCGGGGGGAGAACGAGAATGAGCTACCAAGAAAGCAAGAAAGTGAGAAAGCAAGCCGCCAGTTCCGGGACTCAAACCATGGTTGGCCCTGTGGGAGTCCAGTGCCCCTAACCACCAAGCCACCTGCCAGCCCTTTTAGTGGACACTTTTTGAGTTTTATGACACTGGGGTGTGCTTATTTTCTCTTTCCTTTTGTTTTTATTATCATTGTTATTCTATTTCTGCTTAAAATTATTTTGTTCTAATGTTTGGGAAGAATGACATTTTACACAGCAGTTTCGCTCTCCCTTGGAAGAATTCTGTCATATTCCATTGTACTCTCTTGAATTCTGTCCCTCTTCTTTGTATGGTAGACTGGTTACATTGTTGTGGATATAAATTCTGGCTTCGCAATGCCTTACACTGTGTCGCTTTTCAAAATCACAAGACAAGTTGATGAGATTAAGGGGATGGTCATACAGGAGGAGCGAGTCCAACTGGAATGGCCTGGGAGTTGAACAGTTGGGGGTGTGGTGTGCGGCATGATGTACATCAGTGCTCTGATTAAGTTTGCACACAGAGCCTGTGTAGCAGATGCCATATTTCTGTGTTACAGATAAGGAAAGTAGGGCACAGAGAAGTTGAAGATCTTGCCTGCGTGACTCAGCTAGCTAGTATTTGATCTTGATCTTGGTCGTGCTGTAACATCTTTCCTCTTTCATCAGACTACAGCGACTCAAAGAAGTCACATCTGAATTGAATCATTCGTGCACTTTGAGTGTTTTGGCAGGGTTTTAATATGCTGCTACTTGTGAGTAAACACTGTTCTCGCCCTCCCCCCCCCTTTTTAAAGAAGAATTTCTGCTATAGGCTACGTGTGCTCATTGGAGAACCAGAGAGAGACAGAGAGAGAGGAAGTGAGAAATCACCTCCCAAGGAGATGGTCCTCCTCTGTTCTCCTCTTGAGATTTTGGGCACACATCTACACACACCTGGTGTGAGTTTCAAGCCACTGGTTCTGGGACTCAAATCGCAATCGGTCATGTGGAAGTCCAGTGCCTTAACCGCTATACCACCTGCTAGCTTCTGTTCTCTCCACTTTTAACTGAGGAAGAATGTAGTAAATACTAAGCAGGACTTCGCAGGGGCCAGAGAATCTATTATATATGTCCCCCTTTTCCCCTTTGGACAGGGAGGGACCCGCAAGTATTGGGAATTCTCTGAAATGAACTTTGTCACTTTCCATGCTGGTCACAGGGCACTTGCTCCTGACACATGGGTACCTGTGTGCTCAGCCCTCACCTGTGCTCTAGATCTGAACAGCCGCCACTTAATAAATAAGCGCCGTGATGTAATACTTCTGCCATAACAATCCCCGCAAAATTATGAGTGGTCTGTGCCAGTGTGAACAGACATTCTAAGTCATGTACCTCTTCAGCAAACAGCCATTTTTCAAAATCTTAGCACAAAATTGTATTTACCTTATTTGGAAAGAATTCTACAGGATTTGTCAAGAGTGACGTTTTGATATTTATTTATTTTTAAATGTTAATTATTTATTCTAATTTGACCAGAGAGGGACAGAGTGAAAGAGAGAGAGGGAACTCAGACTGCAGTCGGCCATGTGGGAGCCCAGTGCCCTCAGTTATCATGCCACCTGCCAGCCCCATACATTTTGATATTTATTTAAAGACTTCTGACGGACTGAGTTATCTGTTTACTGTGGATCTCAGCTTTCTCTTGAAAAATATAAATGTATACAAGTTTATGTTACATGTGTGGAATGTTTCATGGATTTCAAAGTGTTGCCATGGACTGTGTCATTTCAGATTTATAGCAAACCTGGGAGAGTCACAAAATACCTTAGTCCCATACTTATTTTAAACTCTGTATTTTAAACTTCTCAAAAAAATAAAAAAGAAGAAATTCTATGTTCTAGTGCACTAGGGTGTTGCTAACAGAAATATCTGAGACTTGGGGGACCAGCAGTTAGCATAATGGCTATGTTGCTGGACTCCCATGAGATATCTGAGACTGTAAATTATAAGGAATTTAGAGGTTTATTTGACTCACAATTCTGGCAACAAAAAAGTCCAAAGGCATGAAGTTGGCATCAGGTGGCTACATTACAACATGGCAGACAGAAGCAGAGAGCATAGTGGACGTGTGGAGGGAGATAAAGGATAGCTCTTTTCCTTTTATAACAACTCACTTTCATGAGAACTAACCCCTGCTTACAAGAGCTAGAACTCACTGGGTCTCTGGAGACGTCGTTAGTGTATTGTTAAGAGAGTTGCTGCCACGGTTTAATTACCATCTATTGAGCCTCACCTCTTAAAGATTTCACCGCCTTCCAACACCATCCTGCTGGGGACCAAATCCCAAAACATGAACCTTTGGGGACGAACCATTATCTACACCATAACATTATAGTATTAAGGATCACCCATAAAATAACACCTAGGATTGAATAACTGTTAATATTTGGCTTTACTTTTACATCTACTTCATATGTGTACATAAACACCCACATATACACAAGTATATACATAGACTCCCCCCAGACCCATTCTAAAGAAAGTCATGGAAATAATGACACTTCAGACCTAAATACATTCAGTATGTCTTCCCATAAATTATGGTCATTTCCCTATAAAGCCATAATCCAGTGATTGTTTTAAACAAAACCGCTCCTTAATTTCAGTTGCTATCCCCTACATTTGCAGATTTCTCCAAATGTCCCCTCAGTATCTCTTTTACTGATGCCATCCCTCACTCTGTGCCTTTCTATTTCTATAGGGCTATTAATATGTTTTTTAAGTAGCCATGAACCAATGGGGGATATGCATTTGTTAGGTGAGCTTAAGTCTCTTTCTCTTTGATTTTTTTTGGTGTGTGTGTGGAAAAATATACATAACCTTCAATTTATTATCTTGACCTTTTACCTTTTTCTTCTTTTTTTCTTTTTTTATTTTTTAGTTTTGCTGTAGGGCAAGTGTGCACATCAGAGACAGAGCGAGGGAAGGTGAGAAATTACCCTCTCACCCTCCATGGAGGATGGCCACATTGCAATCTCTTCTCCTCCCGTGTCTTTGGGATTTGAGGCATGCATTCACACATGCCCAGCATGATTTTTCAAGCCCCTGGGTCCATGACTTAAGCCACACTATTGGCCATGTGGGATCCAGTGCCTTAAGTTCTACACTGCTTGCTGGCCCTGCCTTAACCACTTTTTATGTGTGCACTGAACTCAGTGTATGAGGTACATTCTCCTTGTTTGGTGACCATCACCACCATCCATCTCTAGGATTCTTTTCATTTTATAGATTCTTTTCATCTGTACCCATTAAACACCCCCCACACACACCTCACCTCCTACCCTTAGCTCCTAGGAGCCACCATTCTACTCTCTGTCGCTATGATTTTTGCTACGCTAAGTGTCTTATAGAAGAGGAATCCTAGAGTATTTGTCCTTTTGTGGTTTATTTCACTTAGCGTAATGCCCTGCAGGTTAATCTATGTCATAGCCTGGGTCGGAATTTCCTTTTATTTTTAAGGATGAATAATATTCCACATATGAATATACCACGTTTTGCTTATCTATTCATCTGTTGATGGGTTGCTTCAACATTCTGGCTATTGTGACTAATTCTGCTGTGAATTTAGGTGTCCAGTTTTTCATCTCTTTTAGTCTAAAATAATCCCCCTACTTTTTCTCAGTACCCTGACTTTTTTTTTTTAAATTTTTAAATTTGATGGAAGATTTGTTTGCTTGCTGGAGATGGGTGGGAAGGGGTGGGAGGAGGAAGAAGGTGAAGTGCCCCTCCTCCCACATGGGTCGTGGTCATGCTGTAATCCCTTTTTCATTTCTCCCTTCTTTTGGGATTTTGGGCATGCTTACACACATGCCAGGTATGTTTCTTCAGCCTCTGGGTCTGAGACTTGAACTGTACATTCAACCATGTAATATCCAGACACCTTAACCACCAGACCACAGGCTGGTCCTCCATTGACTTTATGGAGAGATCAGGCCAGATACCATGCTATAGGATATTGTACAGAATGGACTCTGTTCTGAATTTATGTAGTTATTTCTTTGTGGTTGGATCTAACTTGTCTTCTGTTCTCCTCAGGGCGATAGCCATACTGCAGTCTCTTTTCCTGCATTCCCCTCTTGGAATTTTGGACACACATGCAGCAAGTTTTCTCAGCCACCTGGTGTGGGATTTGAACCATGCAGTCAGCCATGTGGGATTCAGCCACCCTAACCACCATACCACTTGGCCGGTCCAACTCAGTGGTACTCTTCAACCTTCCCAATATGTTCTTTGGAGAGTGGAAGGCTTCCCAGCAGGTCCCATCTGTGGATCTTAGTGTAGCCGGTTATACAGAAGGCACACTTGAGCTCCCAGGGATCCCTTTGGCTGGAAAACTGCTGGTCCCAAGGGCCTCCATAGTGGGACTGTGTCCTGTACCTGTAGGCCTCTGTCTCAGCGACTTTGGTGAGTAGGTCTGTGTACTTTGCACAGAACCTTTCTGATGACCTTGCAAGGAGCTCCTCTGTACTTGTCTCTTCGACGTCTTGCAGGGGTGTAGGGGTGTGTTCTACAGTTGGGAGGTGAGCAGTGTACAGGGTCCTAGGTCTTTTTTTATTTTTATTTTTTTTTCAGTTGTATTGCTGACCCACAAACACTAACTGCAAATGCTAATTATAGATATTTGCTTTTGCCCATATGTTTGGGGTCCTGCTGTTTGACCCAAATGGCTCTGATTCAAATCCACTGAATGAGAAACCTCATTTCCCAGAGTGCCTTCTGTAGTTGGACACACACAGACCACTTTCGTAGAGTCATTCTCTGTTATGGGCAGCTTGTATTCCGTGATTTATTTCCTCATCTTTAAAATAGTTTTTATTGATCTGAGGCATTAAATGTAATTCTGATGTGCGAGAGTTGTTTCCATTGTATTTTACGTTGTCTTCTAACCACTTAAACAGCTACTTCATCTTTTAATTAATTTGGCGTGAAGCTTTTAAAAATGAGGATGGCTGTTTTCCTCACATATATTTTTAAATTTTGATATCAGATCTCACTCTTTTCTTTCTCTAACCCTTAAAAAGTTTTTTTTTTTTTTGAAGAGGTTTTCGCTATAGGGCACGTGTGCTCACCAGTCAGACAGAGAGAGACAGAGAGACAGAAAACGAGAAATCACCCCCCGGGGGAGGGGGGACTGTCATGCCGCAATCCCTTCTCCTCCATTCTCCTCTCGGGATCTTGGGCACGCACGCACACGTGCCCGGCGTGAGTTTTAAGCCACTGGGTCCGGGACGCGAACCGCGGTCGACTACTTGGGAGTCCAGCGACATAGCCATTACGCTAACTGCTGGTTCCCTAACCCTTAAAAAGTTTTAAGGTGCTGGGCCACCTGGTGGCATGATGGTGAAAGCAGCTGAGTCCTGTGTGCTGACTATGTGGTTCAAGTCCCAGACCCAGCAACCTGTGCATGCATGTTCAAAATCCTGACAGGAGAACAGAGAAAAATTGCAGCATGACCATCTCCCTCCTGGTGGGCGAGGGAGGTTGCATTTTCATTTTGCCTCTTTGTCTCTCTCACTGGCAAACAGATTTTAAGAAGTTTTTTTTTTTTTCTTTTTTCTTTGAAGTGACCTTGTTCATTCAAGGCCTATTTATTGAACTTTTATGATTGGCAAGATACTCTTCTAAATATTGGGGACCCAGCATATGAAAATCACAGAAATATCCTCTATGAAGGAGCTTACAAGGGGGTTCTTTTCTATAAACTTGTGCTAATGTGTGTTCTTCAAAGAGTGAGTGTGGGTGACTGAATGCCACAGTCCTTCTGTGGACACAGGGAGGCCCATGGAAAATGCAGAGGAGAAAATGGAAGTGATACTGAGGAAACAGCAGGATCAACAGCAGAGGGGAAGCATGCTCCCAGAAGATGAGGGCCTTGGGAAGGGAAAGGCAGGTGACCTCGTGGGATAGAAGTTTCAGCCAGGTGAGGGAAGGCCTTGAATTTGAGGCTCAATCTAGTAGTCATAGAAGAGGAGTCACATATTTTTGCAGAAAAGTGGTGTGACCTGCAGAAAGAGGTGTTTTAGGAAGACGGTCGCTCAGTGAGCTTTAAAGCAGTTTGTGAACCATCCTCTGATCTGACACGAGCCGGGAGGTAGAGAGATACTGGATGAGGGGTGCTGCCTCTCCAGTCCTGCATGCACTAGGCGAGAGGGACGGGCATCAGAAATCATCCTGTGGAAAGGCAGAAACCTCAGGGCTCTCTGAACGTGTGACTGGGCAGGAACACAGAAAACTGTTGACAAAATGAGGCCAAATGGGCCAGTGAGTGGTATAGTGGTTAAGGTGCTGGACTCCCGATGGTCAACCATGGTTCAAGTCCCAGACCTGGCAGCTTGAAAAAGTCAGGACAGGTGTGTGTGTGCATGTGTGCCCAAAGTCCTGAGAGGAAAATGGAGGAGAAGGAATTGTGGCATGGCTGTCCTCCCGGTGGAGGGGATTTCTCACTTTCTCTCTCTCTCTCTCTTTCTCTCTCTCTCTCTCTCTCTAAGGAGCACAGACACCCTATAGCAAACATCTCTCTAATAAAAAAAGAAATTAATTAATTAAAAAAACAAACAGCATCCCAGAAACCAACCTTTTATGCAAAGGCTTAAGCAGGGAGTGGATTTAAGCATTTTCAGTGGGCTCTGATCGCCAGGCGTGCTCGTTGTCCTTGGTGGTAGCCCAGCACCGTCGGAAGCGATGAGCTGGGTGACTGTGTGTAGGATGTGGTGTCATCGCAGGTTCTTCTGTCGGCTCCCACAGCACGGAGACGGAATGCCGGTGCGGCTGGAAGTGTCTGTTCCGTACGCAGTGTTAAGAATGACATTTTGACAGGGACAGATCAACATTCCTACCATACTCTGTTATGTTTTAAAACCAGAATCTCATTTTTTTCTGTCAGACGATTCAGAACTGTCACCTCCTCGCTGCCTTCCTTACAACTCAGAGTGTAGATATTCATGCCCAGAAAAATGTCTCCTTGCAGACATCTAAACAGTGAAGTAAGCAGCTGAGAAAGTATCCGTGTTTCATCAGGAGAGCCTCATGCTGGCACCCCCAGATAGCGTGGTGAAGGTGCTGGATCCCACATGGCTGATTCCATGGTTCAAGCACTGGACCTGGCAGCTTGAAAATCATGCATGGTACATGTGCATGTATGCCCCAAAATCCCAAGAGGAGAATGGAGAAGAAAGGATTGCTAAGTGGTTTCTCACTTTAAAAATCCTCAGTCACTCTTTATCCAGTGAGCAGTGAGCGCATGCACCCTCTAGCAAAAACCTTTAAAAAAGGAAAAAGAAAAAAAAGAGCCTTACACTTTAAGATAGAAATGTTGTATTTCACCGGGCTTTCAGACACATTTTTCTTACATTTAGGAAATAAGAATTGGGGCTTTTTCCTTCTCTGTGGTTCTTACCCATTTCTCTCTTGTGGACAGTTGCCTTCTTTCTTCTGTGTGTGTATTCAGGTATTTCTTTTCTTTCTTTCTTTCTTTTTTTTTTTAAGAATTATTTTATTTAACTTTATTTATTTACTTATTTTAATTTGGCCAGAGAAGGACAGAGTGAGAGAGCGAGCAAGAGAGGGAAATTGAGAAAGCAAGCCTCCAGGTCCGGGACTCGAACCGCAGTCAACTATGTGGGAGTCCAGCTCCCTTAACTACCATGCCACCTACCGACCCTTGTATTCAGGCATTTCTGACATAGCTACTTCCAGTTTGGCATAATTATAACACATCTATAATGTACCTAACTCTTATTTTGCAAATCAGCCTGTGATCTTCGCCCGTGCATTTGAACACACTTTGACTCATGTGCAGATTCCGACGGGTTAGGGCATTGAATAGTGTAGCCACTCTTCAAAGGCAGTAGTGTCATTTGATAGGCCTCTGTTACATAGAGTATCTGTTAGCATAAGGGTCCCACTAAAATATTTATTGCTTGTCCCTGAGCTGGCGCCGGTAATGCAGGTACAATCTGCATCCCCACTTACGCTGTGATAAGCTTGGTTCCTATCACTTATTTTGTCTGCGCTTTTTTTTTTTTTAAAGCCACCATCTGCATTTTCCACTTTGAAGTACATTAGTTACTATGGAAACGGTGATGTCATTGGCGGGGTTGAGGGTTAGTACCATCCACAAGGACAATATAAAATCATTTTATTTAATGGTTTGAAATTTATACCACACTTGGGGGGAATTCTGAGTACGTCTGAAAGAATGGTGTGCTTATACAGTTGTAACTAGCTTGATGCATGTGCATGCAACAGAAGTCAGCATTTGTGTGTTTTGTAGGTTGAAAATAAAAGTATGACTGCACATTAAGGGGGGAAAGTACAGAGGAGACAAAAGGGAAGGCCAAGGGATTCGTGTGACTGTTGTAACTGCCCAGCACAGTTTTCGAAGGAGGGCTCCTGGTTACAGCAATGCCCAGATGTCACTGTGTAGAGGTGTAGTTTATGGAAGCTCATGGTCCATTTTCCCCTCTAAAGATCTTATTATAGGACGGGCCTGTGGCTTTCTGTGTTCTAGGCGGTGGCCGTTCAGTTCTGATGTACAACAAGACTCTGAATGAGGTCCCTGAGGAGAGGTCTGATGGTCTCAGAGGCTTTGGGAGAAGGCTTTATGTGACTATGGCTGTGTGTGGCATCAGAAGTGGCATTGAGAGTCCTAAGGAGGGAGGGCTCTAGGTCTGTTTAATAGAATGTGTGGGGCTCTATGCAGAAGCACTGCATGAAACTGGCCTGTGTGTCCCTTCCCTGTATCTCTATGGAAGGAATATTGCTCAGGATGGGTAGGTAGGCTCCTCACCCTGCATATGTAAATACACACACACACACACACACACACACACATACACACACAAAAAAAACAGTCTTCACATATGTATGTGTGTGTGCGTCTGTGTTTCTTTCTTTTTTATTTTTGGAGAGGTGTTTTGTTATAGGGTGTGTGCACTCACCAGAAAGACAGAGACAGAAATCCCCCCCCCCATGGGGGATGGTCACGTTGCAATCCCTTCTCCTCCATTTTCTTCTCAGGCTCTTGGGCATGCACGCACATGTGCCCAGTGTGAGTTTAAGTCGCTGGGTCCGGCACTCGAACCACAGTCTAATACATGGGAGTCCAGCAACATATCCGTGACGCCAACTGTTGATCCTGTGTGTATTTCTTTAACTGTTGTTTGATCCAATTACAGGTTTACATGCAATTGTAGGAGATACTTCAGAGTGATCCTGTATACTGTCTCCCAGTCTCTCTCACTGGTAACATCTTGTAAAACTGTAGTACAGTATTACAAGTATTACAGTCTGGAATTGGACAGAATGATCTAGATTTTCTCCATTTTACGTGGACGTGTGCATGCTCGTGTGTATTTTGTTCTTTGCAGTTTCATCACTTGTGCAGATTAGCATGACATTCACCACAAGCAAGATCCAGAAAAGTTCTACTCTCTAACCTTCTGTAGGCACATCCTCCTGCTCCCTAACTCGGGGCACCTGTAATCAGTTCTCCGGCTCTGTTTTTTCTTTCTTTCTTTTTCTTTCTCTCTCTCTCTCTCTCTCTCTCTCTCTCTCTCTCTATATA
>NW_006159539.1:7368123-7382604 GCF_000334495.1 Tupaia belangeri chinensis
CGTGCGCTCACCAGACAGACAGAGAGAGACATAGAGACAGAAAGCGAGAAATCACCCCCCAGGGGGGATGGTCACGCCGCAATCCCTTCTCCATTCTTCTCTCGGGATCTTGGGCATGCACACACACGCGCCTGGCGTGAGTTTTAAGACACTGGGTCTGGGACGCGAACCACGGTCGACTACGTGGGAGTCCAGCGACGTAGCCATTACGCTAACTGCTGGTTCCCAGTATTTTTTTTAAATGATAGAGGGATGAAAGGTATTTCTGACAGGATCTCACCAAGTAGTGATCCTCCTGCCCCAGCCTCCCAGACACCTAGAACTACAGTAACATGCTTCCATGCCTGGCCCATTCAGGTTGGGATAGGAACTGAACCCAGACCTCCCATGCAGCCTAGCTGAATGGACCCAGCAGTGTCCTCTTGACTGTGCCACCATGGCCAGACCTCTAATGTTGACACTGTAAGAATGTCACATAAACGGAATCAAGCAGCCTACAACCTTTTGAGATTGCTTCTTTCACTGAGCACAAATCCCTGGAGATCTGTCCAGTCATTGCTGAGTAATGTTCTTCTGCACGGTGGCAGTACCAGTTAGTTTAACTGTTCACCCCTCAAAGGACGTTTGAATTGTGCTTATCTTTTAAACAGGAATATTTGGGAGAAAGCCAGTGGGACTCTAAGCCTAGAATGAGGGAGCTCTTTAAAACAGTGGTTCCCAGCCTCGATGGAACCAGAGACTAGTTTTGTGGAAGACATCCACGGTGGGGAGGGTGGAAGGGGGGGTTGTGAGAGCACGCACCCTAGATCCCTCACACGCGCAGTTCACAGTAGGGCTCACACTCTGTGAGACTCTGACGCCACCGCTGATCTGGCTGGGGGAATACTGGTGAAGCCTGGCTTGCTCCCCCATCACTCACCTCTTACTGGGTAGCCCAGTTCCTCACAGGGTTGGGGACTCCTGCTTTAAGAACCCAGTCTATGTTTAGGATTATCTTCCAAAGTTTTCAGCAAGACTCTTTCCTGAACAGTAAGGCCCGTGTTATTTAGAGAAATCGAGGACAGTGGAGAAAGCTGCCGGATGACGTATCTCCTTTCAGGATGGGGCTTGATTCGAAGGCCCTGCACTCCCAGACCTGTGGCCACACGTTCACATTTCTCTTATGGAATCTATGGAAGAAGACAACTTTCCTGAAGAGCCTGTAATGTGTTTTAAAAAAATGTCTAGTTCATTAAATCTTTTTGGGGAGGATCAAAACTTAACCTTTTTTTCCCTTTCTTTTCTCTCTCTTTTTTTTTTTAAGTTTGTTATAGGGTGCATGCACTTTCCGAGAGAGAAAGGAAGTATGAGAATAAGAAGCCACCCCCTGGGGGGGGATGGCCACACTTGAGTCCCTTCTCCTCTGTTCTCTTCTTGGGATTTCGGCCACACATGCACATACATCTAGTGTGTCTTTGAAGCCTCCAGGTCTAGGATTTGAACCATGTAGCCTGCCACATGGGATCCAACTTCCTTAGCCTCCATGCCACTTGCTGGCCGCAAACCTCAACTCTTATTCCAAAGGAAACGTTTCCTTGGTCTTGCTGATTTATTTTTATTTTGAGAAATATTCCACTTGGCCTTTTAAAAAATATGCTCCAGGATTGTTTAACCAGTTATATGGCAAAAGGTAAAAACCAAAATCATTTGCCACGTATCAGCTACAGGTGTTTGAGATTAATTGGGAAGTGGCCTGAGCCAACAGACCCCAGGCTTACCTGGGTTCCTTCTTGTAGCAAGGTATCTCTTGACCTTCTGTTTCATACAGAGAGAAAGCTACTTCCTCAGCTCACCTTGTCCTCTGCTAGGAAAAATTTCTGGCTGGCCCTGTGGCTCGTGGTTAAGGAAGCTGGATCCCACTGGTTCAAATCATGAACCCAGGAGTTGAAAACATGCTAGGTGCATGTGTATGCCCCAGATTCCAACAGGATGGAGAAATGGAGGAGAGGGGATTGTGCCATGACCACAGCCCTTTGGAGATGAGTGCACACCCCCTCTAGTATTTATAAAAAAAGAGAAAGGGAGGAAATGTTTTATAATAGCATTGACACTGGAGATTTATAAGCCAGTCAGAGAAACCTGGTGTATGGGATCAGAAGCTTTTAATACCAACAGCGGGATCAACATACAGTGTAGTGGTTATGTCACTGGACTCCCATATGGCCAAGCACAGTTTGAGTCCTGGACCCAGAGGCTTGACACTCATGTGTGCCCAGAATACTGAGAGGAGAATGGAGGAGAGGGATGGCGGCATCCACCCCCCGGCCTTCAGCCAGCCCCAGATCACAGGCACTCGTGGGTGTGGAGTACTCGAGGAGGACTCCAGACGTGAACTTGGAACCTTCCCTTGTGGGCCAGCCTTGCAGAACGTCGCATCTTACTGCTGTGCCGCCGTCTGCCCCGTCTCAACCCACCCCGGATGGTTTTCTGAGCAACATGACTTAAGTGCTTGGCAAATCCTCATCATTTTAGCATTCATCAAGGATGTCCTATTTGAGAGGCATCACCCTGCTCCCTCCCTGGCCAGGTCTCTCTTGGGTCCTCCTTTGCAGGTGATGTTATTATAATGCAAAACCTGGAACCAGCAGATGGTGTAACATGTCTCTGAACTCCCTTATAGGTGACCATGGTTGGAGTCCCATACCCAGTGGCTTAAAATACACTGGCATGTGTGCATGCATGTCCAAGATCCTGAGAAGAGAAGGGAGGAGAAGTGATTGTGGTGTGCCCCCCCCCCAGGGGGTGATTTCTCTCTCTCTGTCAGTCTGGTGAGCATATGTACCCTATAGCAAAAATCTCTCTTAAAAAAAATAGCAACACAATGCAAAACCCCAAAGATAGTGCCTTCTAGTGCAGTTGCCTCTTACAGGGGAGTCTGGTTCTGAAGCAGCCAGTGAGACCAGTGCCCTGTGTAGTTGGGGCAGTGCTCAAGGACGTTCCTTAGTTCCTAGAAGGTGAGCAGAACGTTCAGGAATCCTGCGTGTGAACAGTGTTTGCCTCAGAAAGCTAGGATCACACTAATTCTGGCGAGATCCACCCACGAGGAAAGGACGAGTGAGGACTGACAGACACTCAACGAAAGGCAGGGAAGTGTGTGTCTTTCTGGTCTCCACCCTTCATTCAGGACGCGCTTCGGCTGAGTGGAATCAAGGACAAACCAGTCCCTGTGTTTACGTGATGTGTCCTGGAAGCAGTGCCTTCACTTCTCTCGGTGTTTACAGCTCTCGGTTCAGAGTGACCACATGGGGGTGTTTGATGCCTTTCTGCCGAATGCATGACAGTGGCATCACATGGGATCCAACTTCCTTAGCCTCCATGCCACTTGCTGGCCGCAAACCTCAACTCTTATTCCAAAGGAAACGTTTCCTTGGTCTTGCTGATTTATTTTTATTTTGAGAAATATTCCACTTGGCCTTTTAAAAAATATGCTCCAGGATTGTTTAACCAGTTATATGGCAAAAGGTAAAAACCAAAATCATTTGCCACGTATCAGCTACAGGTGTTTGAGATTAATTGGGAAGTGGCCTGAGCCAACAGACCCCAGGCTTACCTGGGTTCCTTCTTGTAGCAAGGTATCTCTTGACCTTCTGTTTCATACAGAGAGAAAGCTACTTCCTCAGCTCACCTTGTCCTCTGCTAGGAAAAATTTCTGGCTGGCCCTGTGGCTCGTGGTTAAGGAAGCTGGATCCCACTGGTTCAAATCATGAACCCAGGAGTTGAAAACATGCTAGGTGCATGTGTATGCCCCAGATTCCAACAGGATGGAGAAATGGAGGAGAGGGGATTGTGCCATGACCACAGCCCTTTGGAGATGAGTGCACACCCCCTCTAGTATTTATAAAAAAAGAGAAAGGGAGGAAATGTTTTATAATAGCATTGACACTGGAGATTTATAAGCCAGTCAGAGAAACCTGGTGTATGGGATCAGAAGCTTTTAATACCAACAGCGGGATCAACATACAGTGTAGTGGTTATGTCACTGGACTCCCATATGGCCAAGCACAGTTTGAGTCCTGGACCCAGAGGCTTGACACTCATGTGTGCCCAGAATACTGAGAGGAGAATGGAGGAGAGGGATGGCGGCATCCACCCCCCGGCCTTCAGCCAGCCCCAGATCACAGGCACTCGTGGGTGTGGAGTACTCGAGGAGGACTCCAGACGTGAACTTGGAACCTTCCCTTGTGGGCCAGCCTTGCAGAACGTCGCATCTTACTGCTGTGCCGCCGTCTGCCCCGTCTCAACCCACCCCGGTTTTCTGAGCAACATGACTTAAGTGCTTGGCAAATCCTCATCATTTTAGCATTCATCAAGGATGTCCTATTTGAGAGGCATCACCCTGCTCCCTCCCTGGCCAGGTCTCTCTTGGGTCCTCCTTTGCAGGTGATGTTATTATAATGCAAAACCTGGAACCAGCAGATGGTGTAACATGTCTCTGAACTCCCTTATAGGTGACCATGGTTGGAGTCCCATACCCAGTGGCTTAAAATACACTGGCATGTGTGCATGCATGTCCAAGATCCTGAGAAGAGAAGGGAGGAGAAGTGATTGTGGTGTGCCCCCCCCCCAGGGGGTGATTTCTCTCTCTCTGTCAGTCTGGTGAGCATATGTACCCTATAGCAAAAATCTCTCTTAAAAAAAATAGCAACACAATGCAAAACCCCAAAGATAGTGCCTTCTAGTGCAGTTGCCTCTTACAGGGGAGTCTGGTTCTGAAGCAGCCAGTGAGACCAGTGCCCTGTGTAGTTGGGGCAGTGCTCAAGGACGTTCCTTAGTTCCTAGAAGGTGAGCAGAACGTTCAGGAATCCTGCGTGTGAACAGTGTTTGCCTCAGAAAGCTAGGATCACACTAATTCTGGCGAGATCCACCCACGAGGAAAGGACGAGTGAGGACTGACAGACACTCAACGAAAGGCAGGGAAGTGTGTGTCTTTCTGGTCTCCACCCTTCATTCAGGACGCGCTTCGGCTGAGTGGAATCAAGGACAAACCAGTCCCTGTGTTTACGTGATGTGTCCTGGAAGCAGTGCCTTCACTTCTCTCGGTGTTTACAGCTCTCGGTTCAGAGTGACCACATGGGGGTGTTTGATGCCTTTCTGCCGAATGCATGACAGTGGCATCACATGGGGAGAGATAAAACACAGTTATAAGGGATGGATGGTCTCTCAGTCCCACTCTGATTTTTACCGAATATGCACAAAAGTAAAACTTCATCAAAGCCAGTCCATCATGGACCAGAAAGAACGCAAGTTCTCTTTGCAGTTAGGCATCATCGGATGTCCCAGGGAACTGTCCCACCAGCTTGTTCTTTGAGAAGTTGCTTGGGCTGTTTTGAGTGCCTCGTGCATAAGGCCATGGCAGACGAGACAGCAGCCACGGGGCAGGCCAGTCAGGGGCCATCCTCTGTATGCAGCAGTGAGTGGCAAGGACGTGGGAAGGAGCCGTGGGTTCCAGCCACTCAGCTTCCAGTCCTCTGTCAGCTCGCCTGAATCTGCAGGTTTCCATGATGCTTAGAGGCTGGTTGATAATAAAATAGGCCCCATTCCCGTTTTTGTTTTTCTTTTAATAGCTAGGAGCCTAGGCTTCTCTTACACTAGGTAATTGAAGGACTTCCTTTGTGAAATCTGCTTGTCTGAGAGTGAAGAGAAAAATGGGGCATGGATACTCTAGAATTCCCTCTTTCTGGTTTGCCTTTACAGTTCTTTTTAATTAAAAAATTTTTTTTAAAGATATTTTTTAAGAGAGATTTTCTGCTGTAGGGGGCTTGTACCCACTGGAGAGACAGAGCGAGAAATAATCCCCCAGAGGGAATGATCACACTGCAGTCTCTTCTCTTCCATTCTCCTCTTGAAATTTTGGGCATGCATGCACGCACACGCACCCAGCATGAGTTTCAAGCCACTGGGTCCAGGACTCGAAACCATGGTTGACTACATGGGAGTCCAGCGACATAATCATTATGCCATCTGCTGGTCCCTCCTTTTCACCCATTTAACTGAGGCACCATAGTGGTACCAGAACCACTGTTTCTTTGTGATAGAAACAGTGCCAAGTGTGGGATCAACATACGCAATCCCTGCCTGCTTCTCTTGCTCTGAGACTGGGGTTTCGAATCTGTGCATCCGGCCTTCCTGCGGCTCACTGGGCATATAGAAACCTCCATGTCTCCGACATCCAGTCCCCTTGAATTTCCATAGCAGTTATTTCCATAGGGATTTCCCCTCAGTTACTTGTAATTATCTTATTTTATGCCATTATACACCCTTAAAGTGACTGTGGGTTATAAATTCCAAATCGTGATTTATAACCCTTAATAATTACTAAGGCAATGCACTCACACATTATTCATACGCTCATAATTATTGCGTGTGTTTTACTGGCGTGCGCATAGAAAGTTTAGTTCTAACTGCTTTTTAAAGAAGAACCATATTTGTAACATATTTATTAAAAAATACTAGTCCAGGGACCAGCAGTTAGTGTAATGGCTATGTCACTGAACTCCCATGTAGTCGACTGCGGTTTGAGTCCTGGACCTGGTGGCTTAAACTCACGCCAGGCGCGTGTACATGCGTGCCCAAGATCCCGAGAGGAGAATGGAAAAGAAGGGATTGCGGTGTGGCCATCCTCCCTGGGGGGTGATTTCTCGCTTTCTTTCTCTCTGGACTCCCACAGGGCTGACTGTGGTTCAAGTCTCAGACCTGGTGACTTGCTTTGTCATTTCCTCTTCCTCTCTCTGGTGGATGCACATGCCTATAACAAACTGGGAAAATGATAGTGGTAAATAAAGTGAAATAAATAATTCTTTAGAGGAAAAATATCCTAGTGCAACATCCTAATCTTGGCCTGTCAGAAAAGTCATGATGTATCTTTTATGTTTTTTGACCCTAAAGTGCATCGTGACCTTTCCGACAACCCAGCAGTATAGACCACGTTGCCGCCAATTGCTTAAGGTATGCGGGACAGCCCCAATTATCTTTCGTCTTTGTCCGCTTCCCTCTTGCACTAACATACTCACAGAAAACTTTCTTAGAGCAGGCAGCTGAGGGTAGCCAGTGCCCCACAAAGGTGGCCTGATTTGAAGGCTTTACCACCTTACAGAGAGGGACTTGAAAAGATTCATGGAATTAAAGCATGAATTTATTTTGGTGCAAAAACAATTCGAACTCTTTGCGTAGTTTTTGTAATCTGTGTTTTCCACGAACTTGTTGAAGGCCTCTTAGCATCGTGTATACAGTTCCCTTAACAATCAAAATAGTAAGAGTGATAAGAATAGTGATCATACCTAACTCCTTTCTAAGGTTTTTTATTGACTAACCCACTTAATCCCTGAAGAACCCCGTGAAATAGGTACAGCTGTGAGTTTCATTTTCTACATGAAAATTCTGAGATTCCACACAGCTTGAAAATGGTAGCCCTGGACATCAAAGATGGGCTTTCTGACCCCCCAGAGGCTATTTTTTAAATAATGATTTCTTTTTCTTTTAAGAGAGATTTTTGCTCTAGGGCATGTGCACTTGGTGGAGAGATGGAGAAGGACAAAGCAAGAAATCACTCCCCAGGAGGGAATGGCCACACCACAATTCCTTCTCCATTCTCCTCTCAGGATCTTGGTGACGCATGCACATGTGCCCGGTGTGAGTTTTAAGCCACCAGGTCTGGGACTGGAACTGCAGTTGACTACATGGGAGTCCAGCATTGTAACCAGTACACCATCTGCTGGTCCCAAGGCTAATTTTTAAATGATACATTTTTTAAAAGAATAATTTATTTAATTTTGTTTATTATTATTTTTAAATTTGCTATAGTGCATGTGTGCTCACTAGGAGAGAGAGAAAGAAAGCAAGCCCCCAGGTGTAGGATTTGAACTGCAGTCGGCCATGTGGATGTTCAGTGTATTAACCAACTTGCCACCTGCTGGCCCCTTGGCTTTTTTTTTTTTTTATTTTTGAGAGGTTTTCGCTATAGGGTGCGTGCGCTCGCCAGAAAGACAGAGAGACAGACAGAAAGCGAGAAATCACCCCCCAGGGGGGATGGCCACGCCGCAATCCCTTCTCCTCCATTCTCCTCTCAGGATCTTGGGCATACACGCACACGTGCCCGGCATGACTTTTAAGCCACCTGGTCCGGGACGCTAACCACGGTCGACTACATGGGAGTCCAGCGACACAGCTATTATGCTAACTGCAGGTTCCTTGGCTTCTGTTTTGTATGAGCTTTCCCCCCAAGTCCTCCTGTTAGGCAGCATCAGTCTCCTTTGGACCCCTGGTCCACCGTACCTACCTTAGGTCAGGGCAGCTCCTGCTTCATGTCCCCATCACTGTGACTTGTGTGCAGCCTCCACAATGCCTGCTGTCCATAGGGCCCCACACGAGCACTGCCTTGGACATGGTGACATGCTGCTTTGCGCTTCCAGAGAGAGCCAGTAATGCCCAGCCCTGGCATCACTGTTGTGTCCGCAGTGTGACTGTATTATGTGTCTGCTGACTACTAAGTCACCCACAAATGCAGTTCATGTTTGTGGTTTTTCTTTAGGACCTCATAGTGACCACATCTGGCTGGTCAGTCATGCTTAACTCCAGAAGAGAATTAAGGGGAGTGATAGAATTTCTTTTGTGAATTCTTTCTCACAGCCCATGGCATGATGCTTAAGGTGGCTAGATCTCATATGGATGACTGTGTGGTTCGAGTCCCAGACCTGTCGGCTTGAGAAACACACCAGGTGCATTTGCGTGCATGCCCAGGTCCTGAAAGGAGGGAGAGATGGAGGAGAAGGGATTGCAGTGGGCCTGTCCCCCACGAGGGGGTGCTTTCTTGCTTCCCCCTTCCCTTGCCTTTCCTGTACCCAGTCTCTCTCCAGTGAGCACACATCATGGCCTGTGCAAAGTTAAAAAAAAAAAAAAAGTTGTAAGTAATTACGGGTATTTCATGAGTCCCTGCTAGATGGCAGGTGCTGACAAGCGGGTTCCATATTCTGTTTCTAATCGTGCAATTTATGTCTTATTGTTCAGAACCCAAGGCACAGAAGGTTAAAGAATTCTGCTTCCAGCTGACATTGCAGTTTGCTGGGAGAGGGAGCAGAAATATATACCCCCTACTCCCGTTTCTGTTTATGTCTGTTCGTTGATAAAACTTCAGTTTCCCAGTAGAATCCTTGCTGGCTTTTATGGGAGGGCTTTTAGAGAGGACACAAGGGGATGGAATGACTTTTTAAAGTTTTGCTATGGGGTGCGTGTGCTTGCTGGGGAGAGAAGGAGAGAGAGAGGGAAACTGAGAAAGTACTGTCCAGAGTGGGTGGACACTGCGGTCCTTTCTCCTCTCAGGGATTTTTAGGTACTCACATATGCGTTGCTGGCCTGTTTTTCAAGTCGCTGGGTCCTGGACAGGTGAGATCCAGCTTCTTTAACCACCAAGCCACCCACTGGCCCTCTTGTGACTCCTTTTTACTCCTTTCCCATCCTTCTCCTGGAATACAGGGTGGTTTGAGCTGTTTCCTGCCTGCATTTTGCTGAGTCCCCCAGCCTGCTTGATTCTTTACACAGTCACAGAACCCTGTTGGCCTACCGCCGAAGATGCTGCAGGGGTGGCTCTGTGCCCTTTGTGACACCCTCCCCCATCGAGTGACATGGTACTGCCTGTGTGCAGAGGAGCCTGCCGCAGCTGGTGCCAAACAATGCTCATTCTCATTGTGGCATCTCAGAATGGCCTGGCAGCTTTGGCCTTTGAGAACCCAGCGGGAGCGGGTCGCTGCACTGCCCTGCAGATTTGCCAGTTCATGCTAATAAATAGGTTTCTGTCCTAGGACATTTTGAGGACCTGCTGCTCTTGTCCTGTCTTCTGACTGTCTTTGCACTGAAAGATGTTCTACGTAGCTACATTGTTTCATAAAACCTTCCAGTATTCAGCTGGCTACATTCGATCCATTCTGCCACTCCAGTAGTGGCCCTGGAACAAGTTACATTTAAACCATTCTGCCATTCTAGCAGTGTGCCCTGGTTCCTTAACCTCTCTGAGCAGCTTCTAGCTCTCTAAATTGAAGTTAGTAATACGTAGGCCACACAGTTCATGCCAAGATTTAATAAGATTATGTTTGTGGAAAGCACCGCGTCCAGATCTTGGCACACCGTATGCGCTCAAGTAGATAATTCGCTTTTTCAGAGAGTGTCCCAAGCAGGAGAAGAAAAAGACAAATAAACTTCAGAATGTGTTGCTTTGTTCTGTGTAGGGATCTGTGCTAGGCAGATTTTAGATACTTTTGAACCAAAGTAAAAGAGCTTTAATTATGTCCTGGTTTGTGGTTGCATTTGGTTGCATTATTAACTGGCTTCACAATGGGGCCCCGCCCTCTGGCTGCAGCAAAGTGAAAGGCTGGCTGGGAGTCAGGAGTTGGAGTCGGTATGTCTTTGCTCGGCTCCCGGCTCCTGCTACCTTAGAGACAGAGATGGGAGATGGTGTGTGGATTCAGAACCTGGTCTGTTGAAGCAGTGTGGACTGCTCACTCTCTCCTGTTCTATCTTGTGCGTGTGTATGTCTGGCTTTGGCCCTTAAAATAAGTACTTGTTTTTGCTCCATGCTCTGTGTTCCTTTAATTTACTTGTGCAGTTCCAGTTACACAAATGTCAAATGCATAACTGATTTTTTAAATAAAATTTTGCCAGAAGGCATGTGCATTTGCCAGAGAGACAGAAAGAGAGAAAGTGAGAAAGCACCCTCTCTGCCATGGGGCATGGTTGTGCTGCAGTCCCTCCTCCTCTGTGTGCCCCTCCTTTTGGGATCTTGGGCATGTATGCACACGCACCCATTGTGTTTCTTCTCAACCTGGTCTGGGACTTGAATTGTGGATTTGGCCAGATGGAATCCAGCCACTTTACCTACCATGCCGTGGGCTGGCCTGCATAACTGATTTTTAACAAGCAGGTGGCTGAGGGGTTTGGTGTGACTCTGGATATAGACTGGTTGGGGCCCAGGCACTGCCTCACCTTAAACCAGATGATCTTGGTCATACAGAACCTCAGTTTGTTTGATAGCTCTGTCACAGGGTTATATGAAGACTCCAAGGATTCATCTGTACAACTGCTGAGCACAGCGCTAGCTCCACGGATGCTTAGTAAAAATGGTTTGTATTGGGACCAGTAGGTGGCGTGGTGGTTAAGGCACTGGAATCCTACATGGCCAACTGCAGTAGTCACCAGGCACCTGTGTGCGCCTGCCCAAAATCCCAGGAAGAGAAGGGATTGCAACGGGGCCATACCTCCTGGGGGGTGATTTCTTACTTTCCCTTTCTTTGTCTTTCTAAGGTGAGCACATATGACCTATGGCAAAAACAAAACAAAACAAAAAAAATGAAAGAAAAGGTTGGTACTAATGTTTGTAATAGCTAACATTCAAGCACTTGATATTACAAAAAACAAAAACAAAATTCTAGCTAAGTGGATATGACTGATTCCTGTGAATCCTATTATTGCTTCATGGAGGGTGGAACTCCAGAGGTGTATACTCCTTAGATAAATGTATATTCGAAATTATCAGAAGAGGACTGGGGAGCCCTGCGGACCCTGGGATGCGTTGTAGTACTTCATGGGCTTTGTAGCACTTTCCTGTCTCTGCAGTCTCCCCTGGGTTTGTTACCCACTGCCCATGTACAAGCCCGTAAGCTTCCCTGGGTCTCTGGTCTGCAGGTCACACTGCCTTTTCTTACATCCCAAGGTTGTCTTGACCATTGGTGCTGGGAAACAGGATATGTGGTTAGTCTGAGGCTCCTTGCCAGTGCTGGCAGGACATACAGATCGTGTAATGGTTGCATCCCTGGACTCCCACGTGGCTGACTGCAGTTCAAGTCCCAGACCTAGCAGCTTGAAACTCATGTTGGGTGCACGTGTGTGCATGCCCCACATCCCAAGAGGACAATAGAGCAGAAGGGATTGCAGTGTGGTCTCCAGTGTGGCCCTTGGAGGGGGGCGACTTCTCGCTTCTGTCTCTCCTGTGAGCGTACATGCTCTATAGCAAAAATCTTTCTTAAAAACAATCAAACAAACAAAAAAAACCAGTGTTGGTATGTATTTTGTAGACTGTAAGGTAAACTGATTTCAGATGGGATTGCTGTTCACTTAGTATCATGCGTAGCAAAATCATTACACCTAGAATGGGCTCTTACCCATCTGTGTAGCAGTAGAGGGATCTGGTCTGCCTTTCACATAACCAAAGGGGTGAGCTCTGGTCTCTATGTGTGCCTTAAGGTCATTTGCCCAGGAGAATCAACCAGGTCCACAAGGTGAAAGTATGACATTACAATTTGTTCTCTTAGGTTGTTGGGGTGATTTCATTTTGCACCATTCAAATGTATTATTCTATGACATCTAGTTCACAAAAAACATTTGCCCTGTACAACTTTCTGTTACAGTAATAATAATTTATGGGATAGGTAGTTTACAGTTTTCTGAATCATACAGTCTAGGAAACATTGTATTATTATTATTATTTTGCCAGAAGCAATATACAAACTCAGAATGAGTGTCTCTTCTTTTGTTTACATGCCCAGTACTCTGCATATAATTGTGTGTTTTATTCATTTTTGAATATTTCACATACATATGCATATCAATGTATATTTTTGTTAAGTGTATATACATCTAACTTGCAAAATCTTAGAAGACTGAGGTTGTGTTTTGCTTTCTCTGCACTATCAATAGTCATTTCCCCCAGCATTTTATAATGAAAAAAAATTAAGGAAAAGATGAATTATACAGCTAATACCCATCTATCCACAATGATGACTCTGCCATTGAACCATTTGCTGTATTTGCTTTATTATGTAATTGTCCATCTCCCTGGGACTGTGCCATTTCCATCATGTTGTGGTGGTTACTGTTTTTCTATGTAAGTTGCATGCTGTTCGTAATCATGGCCATGTGCCATGTTTGACAGAAGCATATGTTACCTCCCGGGTCTACTCTGAGCCTTCGCGAAGCCTCTGCCTTGCAGAGACTGACACGTGTGCGTGACTTACAGAGCCCTCCCAGCAGCCCCACCCAGTGCTCCATCCCTCTCTGCCTGGCCTTGACAGCTCTGAGTCTCATCATGCATTTCAAAGCAAGGGTATTCGCAATGCTGCATTGTTTCACTTCTGCAGATGAAGAGATGCAACTAGACTCCTGAGAAAATGCTGTCTGGCCTCATCATTTAGCACAAGCCAAGTAAAGGCTCTGTGTCTTTTAGGGCTCAGACAAGCACCACTCCAAAGGCAGATTAATTTAGACTCAGGTTTCCTTGTGTTTCCTTTTCGAGACTTCTGTGGTCAGGGAAGCCTCCTTCACCCTCCAGCTAGACACTTTGGCTGACCTTTGAGAAGAAGGTGCTCTCTGCTAATCTGGCTTGCTGGTTGGTACCTCTGGACTGCCTTAGCTAGACTGGCAGGCTCAGACAAAATGAAGGCGTTGTGGGACCAGCGGGGTGGCATAGTGGTTAGCCTCTGGACTCCCACATGAACAATTGCAGTTCAAGTTCCAGACTTAACGGCTTGAAACTCCTGCAGGTGCATATCCAAAGTCCCAAGAGGAGAATGAAGGAGAAAGTATTGCAGTGAGGCCATCCCTCCCAGGGAATGATTTCTCACTTTCTCTCTCTGCCTCTCTGGTGAGTGTACACATCCTATAGCAAAAATCTCTCTTTAAAAAAAAAAAAATGAAGGCCTTGCTGGGTGGGGACTGCCTATTCGTTTAAAATAAGAGCTTTCTCTCCCTTAGAATAATATCACAGTAATTGCCATTTAATGTATGCATTCTGTCAAAAAAAACCATTGCGAAATCAGGGTTAAAATCATGCCCCTCATATAATTACAGAGTGAATCTGAGTCAAGTATTTTATTTAACTCACTAAGGAGGGAGTCAGAAAGTAGATAAAGCCAACGCAAAGAAGCATTTGAGGAAGTGAGTATTTATAGGCATTTCAGAAAAAAAGAATGATAGAAAAGAACCATTAGGTACGTATGGAGAAAATTGGGAAACACTGTTCAGATCAGCCTCAGGTCCCCGAGCTTCTGGGAGTACTGCCAGCAGAAGGCTCTCGACTGTCAGCTCCGCTCAGGGACTGGCTTGGCTGAAGAGGCCACCTCGGCTGAAGACAGGCTTTCTGCCAGGGCAGCCCATACCCACTGCCTAATCCATGAGTGGTGGGAACCTCTCCCCCTTGGCTCACCTCTCGTGAAGGTCATCCATCCTGTCTTCAGAAGTGCCCCTAATATCAGTGGAGCCCTGTGTTGCACCTGCGTCCCAGCCCAACTTCTCATTGTACCCAGTTCTGCTTCCTGCTCTCTCTATTCCACAGGGAGATATTTATTTATCTAAGACAGAGGTCAGCCAGCTATGGCCCTCAGCTAAATCCTATTGGCTGCCTAGTTTTGCAAGGAGAGAATGGCTGGAACATAGCCTTGTCCCTCTGAGTAGATCTCATAG
>NW_006159539.1:7382635-7393754 GCF_000334495.1 Tupaia belangeri chinensis
GCTCCCATGGCCCTATTTGGAGAAAAAGCATCCAAGGAATACGATTCACTGTAGATTCATAGAACCATAGAAGGATCTGATGAATTCCTCCCCCTTGTCACACTCTCCCCAGCCTATCCTCTGGAATTGTCTTGGAATGAGTAGATTTACCTGTGAGCAAGAACACTGGGATGTAGGTAGGCCTTCTTCAAAGCTTTAGAGGAACCTCCTTGCCTAGACAGTGTTTCCCTGAGTTGTGTTCCTGACAAGAGCAGGAGATAAGGACAGTTTACCTCATGGAGGCAGCCTAGCAGGGAAGACACATTCAAACCATAGTACCACATGAGGCCAGTGGTTACATTGTTGCATGGCACACTTCTAAAGTATTCTGAGATTGTGAATTCATTTGATTTTGTCTTAGTCCCTTCCAGCTGCTATGATAAGATATTATACACTAGGTGGCTTATAAACAACAAGTATTTATTTTTCACAGTTCTGGAAGCCAGGAAGTCCACGATCAAGATACTATCAGATCTGGTATCTGGTGAGGGCCTGCTCTCTAGTCCATCTTGCAGAGCACCTTGTCACTCTGTCCTCCCATGGCAGAAGGGGCCAGGCAGCAATCTGGAGTCTCTTTTATAAGGGCTTTAATTACATTCACGAGGGCTCTGTGCTTATGACCTAATCACCTCCCAGAGGTTCTATCTCCTAAAGCCATCGCTTTGCTAATTAGGTTCAATGCTTGAATTTTATGGGGATACAAACATTCAGACCATAGCAGTCTAATATTGGCATTTTCCAAACATCTGCAGGTAATTAACATGTAGCCAGAATTGAGCCACAGGATTAGAACTTTTATGCTGGTACTGTTTCATCTACCCACCCCTCTATCTATCCAAACATCCAGTAAATATTAAGTGCATGCTATATACAGTTAGTCTTCTAAGCACTAGCAGTCAGCAAAGACAAAGTCTTGGCATACATGCCTGTGGGGAATAGATGATATTAAAGGCACACAATGGGCAGAACACTTGATATGTTTTGTTTTGTTTTGTTTTGTTTGTTTTTTAGAGAGATTTTTGCTATAGGGCCTACATGCTCACCGAAGAGACAAAGAGGCAGAAAGAGAGAAATCATCCCCTAAGAGGAATGGCCATGCTGCAGTTCCTTCTCCTCCATTCTCCTCTTGGGATTTTGAGCACACACACTCACTAATGAATTTTAAGCTGCTGGATCCAGGACTTGAACCATGGTCAAATATGTGGAAGTCTAGCAACATAACCATCACGCTTTGTGCTGGTCCCATAGACAGGATCCTTGGGACTGATGAGGTACTTGAATGTTAGAAAGACCAAAGAGTGTTGTCATAGCTCTTGGCTTGGAAGGGAAGGTGGTGCTTAGTGAAAGTAACTAGTTGTTCCATAGAAGGTGATGTTCGAGCTAAGACTTGATTGGTGAGAAGTCAGCCCTGTTGTCATCTGGGCCAAGGCGTTCTAGGCAGGTGCAACAGCAAATTGTCTCACATTGGGGACGGGTTTGATGTGTTTGTGGAACAGTGTGGACAGTGTGGCTCGAATGATGAGCACAGAAGATAGTGGTAAGAAATAAAGATTGGAGACAGGGCAAGGGTGGAATTTCCCAACACTCTACAGGCCTGGGTCCAGGTTCAAATTTTATTTCAGGTGCTTAGGGACCCATTGGAAGTATTTGAGCCATTCAGTGCCATGTATTGTTGCCCGGGAGACTTAACAATTGGGGGTCTCTACCCAGGGTATGAAGTTCCTTGGCGTCATGAAGGAAGAATCCCAGAGTGAGCCTTTGAAGGGAGAGTGAAGGCAAGTTTATTAGTGTACAGAGCGGGCTACTCTATAGGTGGAACAGCTCTGTGAGGGGAGATGGGTGAAGAGTTTCATTCTTTCCTCCAAGAGGAAGGGGAAAACTTTACCCGAAAGGAAAGATGGAAGGACTTCCCCATAGGCAGAGTAGCATTGAACTTCAGGGGGTGTCTGGTTTATGTGGTTTCGCTTAATGCCAGTCTAAGTAAGAGGCAGTTTATTCATGATTTTTCTGAGAAATGGGGTAGTGGTTTTCCTGGAACGACTGTCCCTCCCATTTTCTGGCCTTACTAGGGTGGTGCTGGTCATTGCTATGCTTATCCCAAACTGTCATGGTGCAGGTGGGTGTGGCATCTAACATGCTAATACCGAATAATGAGTGTATGATGAGTCTGAAGGTGAGGTGGTGGGTGTTCCTGGCGCCATCTTGATTCCAACTGAATGAATACCCTGGCTCTCAGCCACTTGGTGTTTGTAAGGTTTTAGATGTTTCAAATGTCCCACACCTCAATTTGGAATGTCCCCTGCCTCAGCTCTCTCCTGTCTCAATGGGACATGCACCCCAAGGAACTCCTTCATTGCCATGAAGTGCCTGGGTGATGTGGAGAGATGTGTTCTGTGTGTGCAGCTCAGGTGAAAGGTCTCGGTGGCCAGTTCACAGGTGGTGGCAGTGGAGACGGGCAGTGGATGGATGAAGATCTACTAAGCTGGAACCAGCAGAATTTCCTGAGGGGTGGGTTGGATGCGTGGAGGAAGCAGGGAGATGCATTGGAGAAGGTTTCTAGCATCTCTGGATGCCTTGGAGACTTATAAGTCATGTAGCCTGGGGCTCTGTCTCTGACTTTAATGTGCTGACAACCACCTGGGGATCTTGTTAAAATGTAGACTCTGACTCAGTAGGTCTGGGCAAGGTCTGAGACTTTTGCATTTCTAAAAGGCACTCAGGGAATGTAAACCCTATTCCTGTTTGAGCCCCACTTGACATAGCAAGTGCTTACTCACCCTGCTCACGCTTCCACTCCACAGAAGCATGAAGCAGTGACCCTCCTGAGGGTCAGGGAGGTCGGAGGAGCAGGTTGCAGGGAGCCTGGGAGAACTCCCAACACTTCAGGTTCAGTCCCTTGTTCAAGATTTGCTCAGGTGTCTTGTGGCAGTGAGCTGTCTTCAGAGATTCAAGGGGTTTGCTCCGTGAGGACATAAAAGTCCCAGCTCCTTTATCCTTTGGGAGCAGAGTTTCTAGGCAATTATTTCATACCCTGTAGCAGAGTGGGCACATCTCTCCAAGTCCACTGTGGACATCAGCATTCGAGGGAAGGTATTTTACATGGAAAACAACATGACCTGTGGGCAGGAAGGCAGTGTGGCTTCCTGTACATAACCAACCCTGTGTTCTTAACACAGTGTGTTTAGTAGTCTCTGGGAAGGAGAAATGAGACTCGATCACAAGAGATATTAGCAGTAGGATGATGGATCAGTTTCAGCAGGGAGGAAGTCGGATTCCAGAGCAGAGCCTCTAGCTCTGGATTAATTTCTTAATGAAACAATGAAAGGGGAAAAGAAATGTCAAGAAGTTTCAGATGATGCATTTTGCTTGAGAGCCTTGCTGTAAGTGAAACCCATTACCAGGCGTAGAATTTAAGGCTGTTTTGACATGAATGTATTCCCTTGTGGAGAAGGGGCTAGCTCAACCATATTGATCGTCTGGGGCCAGCACAGGATGTTTTATTGAGGCGGGATTCCATATGGAAGTTTTTTGTAAATGAAACTAACATTTGATTACTGGGAGAAAATTACTGCAACTTGCCATCTGTTTTTTTTCGGTCTATCCCATTGATTCATGGTGCTTCTAACAGTTCTTAATAATCTGTCTCATTTCATAGGCTATGAGATATGGAAGCCGTTTTCTTGACTTCTTCCAGTCTAAACATTTAGGGTTATTGCACCAAGCACACAGCTTTCTTCTAGCTAATCTTTTGAGTTCCCAAGTGCCGTGGCATTTGTCATTACAGGTTATTAAATTATCCTGTGGTGGTTTCCATTTTTACTATGTTCTTCACTAATAACAAATGCAAATCTTCCCTGTGGAGCCTACATCTATTTTTAAACTAGACAATGTAGGGGACATTGAACTGTCATTTCCACCTGCCCTTAGTCAAAACGAGCAATATCTTCTCTTATTTTTGTATAGGAAGCTTTTCTATAAAACCATTCAACCCATCTGTGGTTTTGCTCCTGAAAGGAACCCACATTTTCCAATTCTTGATTTTTTTATCTCCCATTTGCTTTTTTTCTCATTTGTGGAATTACAGCTAACTCCAGAGATAGCTGGTTAAAAGGAAAACCAAACCAAACCAGAACAAAAACAACAACAACAACAAAAAACCAGACAGGCCTTAAAACAAAACCAGAGAGCCCTTAATAAAATATCTTCAGCTTATAATATGGTCATAGAATTAAGGCGAGGACTTGTGTTGATAGACATGCTCTCCCTATAGGCACATGCAAGTGGTCCCACCATAGGCGCATGCAAATGCTTCCATCATCGGCATTTGCAAATGGTTCCACCATAGGCATATACAAATACACCCACCATAGGCACATGCAAATACTTCCCTTATTGGCATATGCAAATACTCCCGTCATAGGCACATGCAAATGCTTCCGTCATAGGCATATGCAAATGCAGCTCTGCTACTCTGTACAAACCTTTGCATTATTTTTGAGATGAGGATTTAGAGTGATGGCCCCTATCCCAGAGCTGGAAAACTCTTAACTTGCCAAAAGATAAAAATCAGATGCATGGTGCGGTCATGATTGCTTTTCTGAGGTGGAACTCCAGGCATGAGAGGCATGTGGAGGTGCTTTCTAGAGGGACACTGCCCAGTGTGAGTAAAGGTGAGCCTTACATAAGATGCTTCTCATCAGGACATGTCGTATCCTGTAAGAGCATGGTCAGAATTATACTTAGAAAAATGTCTTTGAGACCAGCCCTGGTTCTGCTGAGAGGTATCACCAACATAGCATCCACTGAACTCTCAATTGAAATCCTGTCCCTACCACTTTCTGTATGATCCTAAGAAAGAACAGTAAGTTTTCTGATCTTTAGTCTTCTCTAGACAAGGGAGATAAGGATGCCGTCTTGGCAGCTGGGCAGTTGTGAGGATTCATACTGATGTATGGCAAGTCCACAGCGTGCTGCCATTGTTTATACAAGTGCTGCTTTTAAAATAAAACTCTTCTTAAAAATAATTATTTATTTATCATTATTATTTTTTTAAAATTTGCTGCAGAGCATGGACACTTACCAGAGAGAGAGAGAGAGAGAAAGGGAGGGGGGTGGGGACTAGGAAAACTGAGAAAACAAGCTGCCAGGTCCAGGATTTGAACCATGGGTTGCCATGTGAGATTATAGTGCCTTAACCACCATGCCACCTGCTGGCCCCAACATTAATTTTTTAAGAGAGATTTTTGCTATAGGATGTGCACTCACTGGAGAGTCAGAAAAACAGAAAGCGAAAAATCACCCCCTGGAGGGATGACCACACCACTGTCCCGTCTCCTCCATTGTCTTCTTGGGATTTTGAACATGCACACATATGCACCCAATGTAAGTTTCAAGGCTCTGGGTCCAGCACTCGATCCATGTGGTCAGTCATATGGGAGTCCAGTGACGTAATCATTATGCCATCTGCTGGTCCCCCCACAACATTAATATTTTGATAAGAGAAATTAGATAGAAATAATCTCTTGCCCTGGTTTTTAACCTTTGTATCAAAGTGAAAAAAATCAACCAGCCTTTTCCTAACTTCTGACTATTTCCTTCGTCCTAGCTCTTTGGACTCTCTCAGAACACGCTCGCAGGTGGTTTTCCTTGCTGATGCAATTGCTGAGGGCCTCATGTTTTGTTTTGTTTTATGAGAGAGATTTTTGCAATGGGACATGTGTGCTCACTGGAGAGACAGAGAGACAAAAAGTGAGAAATCACCTCCCAGAGAGGATGGTCACACTGCAATCCCTTCTCCTCCAATTTTCCTCTTGGGATTTTGGTCACGCATGCACATGCACCCGGTTTGAGTTTGAAACTGCCACGTCCGGGACTTGAACCATGGTTGACTCTGTGGGAGTCTAGTGACGTAACCATTACACTATCTGCTGGTCTCAGATTAGAAATTTTATGAGATGCTGAAAGCACAGGCTACTTGTGGTTTATATCTGGCACTCTTGGCTTGTGTTAAGGGGTCTCTTTGGACATATGTTATTCTCTAAGCATGAAGTCAGAGCTGGCGTGACACAGTGAACGTGATAGGGCTCTGGCATTTCCAGAGGTGCATTCAATGACTATTCATCGCATGCCAAGCTCTGTTCCAGGACAGACCCTAACTTCATGTTACCAATGCAACATACTGCGCTCTCATTGGTCCCAGGTTAGGCAGTAGCTGCTTTCTTTTAATTTGCTATAGGTTGTGCCCACTGAGCGAGAGAAAGAGGGAAAGTGTGAAAGTACTCCCTGGGGGAATGGGTATGCACACACACGTACTCTGAATATTTCTCAAATCACCAGGTGTAGGGCTTGAACCACGCAGTTGGCCATGTGGGATCCAGCTACCTTGACCACTATGCCACCTAGCTGACCACATTCTTACTGGGGTTAAGGATGTATTAACCTTGGGACTTGCAAATTGCATAATAGTAACATCAATGGACTCCCACGTGGTCATTCACAGTTCAAGTCTCAGACCTGGCAAGTTAAAATTCACGCTGGACATGTGTGCATATGTGCCCAAAATCCTGAGAGGAGAATGGAAGAAAAGAGATTGTGGAGTGGCCATCCCCCCTGTGAGGGTGATTTCTTGCTTTCTGTCTTTCTATCGCTCCCTGTGTCTCTGGCAAGTGCTTGTGCCTAATAGCAAAAATGTTTCTTTAAAAACAAACAAAAAAAAGAGGAATGTATTATTCTGGAGCATGGCAGTGGTGTGGTGGTTAAGGCTCTGGACTGCTACATGGCCAACTGTGTCGTTCAAGACCTAGACTGGTGGCTTGAAATTCATGCTAGGTACATGAGTGCCCAAAGTCCCAAGAGGAGAAGGGATTGTGGTATGGCCATCCCCTGGGGGGTGATTTCTCACTTTCCCTCTCTCTGGCAAGTATACATGTCCTATTGTAAAAATCTAAAACTGAAAAAAAAAAAATTAAAAAAAAGAAAAAGAAAACTGTATTATCTTGGATAGCCCACTGGAGAGATAGTGCCTCCATTGTAGAAGCTGGAGATCTCAGTATTTCCAGAGAGTGCATTTTTCTCTTGTATTTGCTAATATTCCTAGTACTTTCTCAGACCTGCTTGTCTGTGCAATTTCCCCTAGCAATATATCTCTCTTGGCTTCTGTCTTTCATTAGACACAAACATCTCTTTTCTGCAATTGTTCTCTTTGTCAGACCTGGCCTTATTCTCTGGCTCCACAGCCATTTGAATCTCTTCTAGATGGCTGAGGAGTCTGAATTCATTTCTAGTGATCTGGAAAAATGCACCTAAGGAATTTACTATTTAGATTCACAAAATACTAGCATTTTACTCAGTGAGTTAGGGGTCAAATTTTCCTTCCCTCAACTGTGAGACCCCAGAGCATGCATTCTCAATGGAGGTGATATTGCCCCTAGTGGAGGGAAAACTGTTTCTTGTTGGTGGAGGAGGAAGCAAAAAAATTCTTTCTTATGTATAAGATGGATATATATGTATACATAAACAGACATACATTATGTCTATGGTATTAAAATTTTATGGGGAAGCAATTAGGAGGAATGATTTAAAAAGGCTCCTTGGGAGCGGTAATGAAAAATAGGCAAAAAACTGCTCTAGAATTTTACTCATGTTACCTATTACCCATTCACAAAAGATAATGCCTGAAAGGAAACTCTTTGTTCTCTTTTTGGAATTAAGAAGTGGCCAAATGGAATTCTGGAGGGAGGGAAAGGCTGGTGTGTTCCCAACTGAAGTGTTCATTCAGGACTCTGGGGACAGCCTTTCATGTGGTATGAACAGCCTCAGGCTCTCCCTGGAGAGTTACAAAATACCAGCTTCCAAGTCTCCTCAGTGGACCCCAGAATCTTCTGGATCTGTGGACATTGCTTGGGTGATTACTAAATGAACACAAAGTCTATAACCTCTGATCCAAAGAGGAAAATGTGGCTTAGAAGAGAAGCTGGCCCTGTGCCAGAGAATGGGCCGGTTTGGAAGACTTCTCTGCCTCTTCTCACCTCTGTGCTTTAGCAAACTGGGCAGTATCTGATCCGTTTAGCAGCCATACCCGCTCTGTTCCCACTTCAGTGCATTTGCTTATTCCTTTTTAACATATAATCTGTTAAACCTGCTTATTCTTTTTTTTTTTGTTTTTGGAGAGGCTTTTTGCTATAGGGTGTGGGCGCTCGCCAGAAAGACAGAGACAGACAGAGAGACAGAAAGTGAGAAATACCCGCCAGGGGGGATGGCCATGCCACAGTCTCTTTTCCATTCTCCTCTCAGGATCTTGGGCACACATGCGCATGAGCCCAGTGTGAGTTTAAAGCTGCCGGGTCTGGGACTCAAAGTGCAGTTGACTATGTGGGAGTCCAGAGACATAACCATTATGCCATCTGATGGTTCCCACACTTAATTTTAAGATTTTCATTACTTCTCCAAATTTTCTCATACATTTGCAGAAAGCCCCGCCTCACCCTCAGCCCCAGCACACCTGCTTTGACGCATGAGCCCAGTGTGAGTTTAAAGCTGCCGGGTCTGGGACTCAAAGTGCAGTTGACTATGTGGGAGTCCAGAGACATAACCATTATGCCATCTGATGGTTCCCACACTTAATTTTAAGATTTTCATTACTTCTCCAAATTTTCTCATACATTTGCAGAAAGCCCCGCCTCACCCTCAGCCCCAGCACACCTGCTTTGATTTTTTTACGCAGAAAGCCCCGCCTCACCCTCAGCCCCAGCCTACTTTGTTTTTTTACAATATGTTTACTCTTTTCTTCCTTGTATGAGACAGTCAGGAACAGAAAGGCACCCCCAACAGGAGCTTAATGCTGTGATCTATCTGCTTCCAGCTCGGATCATGGGTGCAGCTTGGCTCCTGAGCACACACGTGCCAGGTATACCCAGGGACTCGGGAGAACCAGTAACCTCCCATGTGGCTCTGCCTTGCAGAGTGTGTTTTACTGGTGCACTACTGTCCAAAACTCCAACCTACTTTCTTCTATAGCTTGTATAGATTTGCGTTTTCTGAGCATTTCATAAAAATGGAGTTCACACAATATATAGTGATTCATGTCTGTCTTTTTTTTGAGAGAGAGATTTTTGCTATAGGGTACATGTATTCACTAGAGAGATGGAGAGACAGAAAGCAAGAAGTCACCCCCCCAGGGAGGATGGCTATGCTGCATTCCCTTCTCCCACATTCTCCTCCCAGGATCTTGGACACTCACGCACATGAGCCTGGTGTTTGAAACTGCAGGTCCGGGACTCGAACCACGGTTGACTACTTGGGGGCCCAGCAGGGTCACCATTACACCATTTTCTGGTCCCACACATCTGTCTTTTAATTAGCATAGTTTTTGAGGTCAATCCATGTTGCAGCATATAATATTAATAGTTTGTTCTATTTCATCAACAAATATTATTCCTTGGTATTAGAATTTAGTGGCTGCTATTGTGTTTATGGATACTTCATATCATATTTTATTTTTCTATTGACCTTTGATAATCATTTTAATTGTTTCCAGTTTGGGGTTATTATGGATAACGCCACTCTTTGTAGTATTTTCTTGGGAAGTTGCTTGGGTGAGGAACTGATTTGATAATGTATGTTTAACCTTTTAAGAAACTGTCCAGTTGTTCCCAGAATCATTTTATCTTTTATATTACCACCAGCAGTATCTGAGTGTTCCAGTTTTTCCACATCCACTTCAGTATTTCATATTGTCTGTATTTTTTAATTATAGATATTTTAGTGGGTGGGTTGTTTCTCCCACAGTGGTTTCTCATTGTGATTTTTATTTGCATTTCCCAAAAGACCAGTGATGCTAAGCATCTTTTCAATGCTTATTGCACATTTGTATGTCTTCTTTGATGAAATGTCTGTTTAAATTATTGGCTTGTTTTAAGATTGAGTTCTTTTTGTTGTTGAGTTGTAAGGCTGGTAGATAGTGTTGTTCAGATTATCTTTACTGATTTTCTGTCTAGTTGTTTTGTCGATTAGTGAGAGGTATAGTAACGAAATTCTACAACTGTTGTGGAAGTGTTAACTTGATTTTTAAAATTTTTTCTTCATGTTCTTTGGGGCTCTGTTAGATTGATGTGATTGAGTTTACATCTTCTATTTTGTGACACTTAGTCTGTTTTGTTCCTACTTTGGGGTTTATAAAGTTTCTTGGGCTTGTGGATTCATGTTTTCCATTACAGTGTGGATATTTTAGCCATTATCCCTTCCATTTTTTTTCTTTCTCTCCCCCTCTTTTTATGGGATTCCTATTGCATGTATATTGGTATGTTTGACAATGTTCTAAAGGTTTTTTTGAGGTGCTATTCATTTTTCTTCTCTATTGTTCAGATTGGATAATACTTTGACTTCCCTTTTAATTTTTCCTATTTGATATTGAGTTTCTGTAATGAATTTGTCATTTTATTTATTATACTCTACAACTTGATAAATTGTTTGAGTCTTTCTTTGGAAATATCTATGTTTTTATTAAGATTGTATACTTACTATATGGAGGATCTATTGTTGAGTGAAGTAAGCCAGGCTATGAAAGAAAGATATTGTATGTATCCACTCAATATATACTGACTATCCGCACTCTATGATAGAGAGCAAAGAATTGGAAGACATAAAAGCAGTGAAGGTACTTAATGAGAATAGGACAGTGTGGAATGGGGGAAGTGAAGAGAAGAGGATAGAGAAAGATAGCAAGTGAACAATAGAGAGGCAGGACGTTAGTGAGAGAAACAGATATGGCTTATTAACTGTTGATGTTGACATGTATAGTATTCTCAACGGGATTGGTCTGAGAAGTATTTCATGATGGGCAAAGTATTTTTACAAGCAAAATGAGAAATAGTGATTGACTGTTTTAAAAAAATAATTAGAATAATAATAATAATGATTGGGGAAAACATAGAAAAGATATTGAATGTTGAAGCGGGGAGATTAATGTCTTTGTACTGACTGACTTGCATGGCATTCCCTTTTGAAAAAGCAATGTAATACACTGTAAAGTTATATGTAATCCAATGTAATATAAAGAAGATTATGATGATAATAAAAAAAA
>NW_006159539.1:7394448-7410337 GCF_000334495.1 Tupaia belangeri chinensis
CTTGGAGAGCTTATTGAGGACCCATGTGGCTGATCTTGCTTTAAAATTTCTACTTATCCTATTCATCTATTGTTCACGCCAACTAGGAGCACAGCTTCAGGGTAATTGAGGTGGATTTCCATGTTCATTTGTCATTGTGGATTGCTGTCTGTACTGACAGCATCACTCAGTGCGGGGTTCACATTCTACTCCAAACAAAGTAAACGCCCTCCCATTTTGAGACTGCTGGCTGCACAGCCAGCCCTGCTTCGTGGAACTGCAGTGCCAGCCTGCATGGAGGGGTGTAGGAGGGAGGGCAAGAATCAAATTCCCACTGCTCTTACTCTGGGTTCACAAGTTTTTCATGACAAATGCTCCTCAATTTGTTGTATGCATTTAGTCAGTTTCCCGTGTCTTGAGATGGTTGTTTGGGTGCTTGATAGTATTTATTTTTCCAGTTTTATTACTGTTCTTTGAGTTAGATTTGATAAAGCTTCTCACAGTTATTCCAGCTCCATCAACCCTTCTCACCTCTAGAGAGGAAAACTTGTGTGCCAATTAAAAGTATGGATACCAGGCTGCCTGGGCTTAAATCCCAGCTGTGTGTTTGCAAGATGCAAGACGTGGGCAGATGCCACAGTCTCTGTGCCTCTGTTTTGTCATCTGTAAATTGGGAATATTAATACTACACATCTAGTAGGGTTACTGTAAGAATGGAATGGATTAATCCACAAAGAGTGATAGGAGCAGTGCTTGGCACTATAAACGTTAACCTGTTCTACTGGTCTGTGAGTGTAGGAACTGTGTCTTATTTAGCACGTTAACCCCATTCCATCATTCTTGGCTTGGTGCCCTGCACATAGTCAGCTCATCTGACCCCCATATCATCTTCACTGAGTGATGCTTGACATTCAGAGGAAATGAAGGCAGCTCTCAGAGCAAATGCAGGTTCAAGGAGGAAAGACTGCTGGGGACTCAAGGAACAGTTGGCTTGGGGCCTTGTTTAGACTACAGGTTAGTCTGTGTGTTTTTTCTCTCATCTTTAGGAATGCTCTTTTAGAATGTCCAGTGCTGCTCACATGCCACATTGTTTTTTTTTTTTTTTTTTAATTGGCATAAGGAGTGTGCACTTGCCAAAGAGAGAGCGTGCCCCTCAAGGGGCATGATCGCACTGTAGTTGCTTCTCCTCTATTTTATCATCCTTTTGGGATCTTGAGCATGCATGCGTATGTGCCCCCTATGTTTTTCAAGCTGTCAAGACTGGGATTCGAACCACCACAGGCCATGTGGGATCAGTTCCTTTAACCACTGGTCAATGAGTCAGTCTTGCCTTAATGAGATTGAGACCTAGTCTGTACACTTGCATTTCCAAGTAGTAAGCTGTCTTACTCACAATGGAGCAGGACCAAACTGTGATATGTCTAATCTTTTTCTATCATGGGAGGAAATAGAACTGGACCGAGTATTGCAATATATCCCTGTTACAGGTGTGAGAGCCTGCACACACTACATGTTTTTTGCCCTTCCAGTTCTGCCCAGGGGACTGCGGGGATAGGCTCGATCCCACAATATGTACTTCAGCAGTTATGCCTGTTGTTCCTGTGGTCAGTCAGTGAGTGTCTTAGATGAAGCTGAGGATGCTTTGTGACCGAGCTATGTGAGAAAAGGCAGCAGAAGGGTTAAGGCCAGAGTAGGGCAGTGATCTGGTGTACGCAGATTGAGGAAGATGAACTCTTACTGCGTGCAGCTGTTCTTTTCATTACTCTGACACTAACGTTAGACTTATTTTTCTGAAAGCTTTTGAATGCTGCACATAGTTGGGTGCTGTTTTGTTCTGATTTGTGCTTATCTTACACATGGGTGTGCAAGCTTTGGTAACTGTCTTACAATTTTTTTAAGAGTGATTTTTTGCTATAGAGGTATGAGCTCACTGGAAAGACAGAGAAAAAATGAGAAATCACCCCCTGGGGGTAGGGGTGGCCACACCACAATCCTTTTTCCTCCATTCTCCTCTCAGGAGATTGGTCATGCGCATACATGTGCCTGGCATGAGTTTTTAGCCACTGGGTCTGGGGCTCAAACCGTGGTCACTTACATGGAAGTCCAGCGACGTAAGCATTACACTATCTCCTTGTCCTCCATCTTATTTTCTTATCAGCTTATTTGTGAAGTTCATTTCCTAGAGAGGATATAATGAGGTGGAAGTGGATTATCTTGGTACTTAGGACTTAACCCTGTCTGTCTTGTGGCTTGATCTTGTGGAATTTATATACCATAATTTTGTGCCCTTGATGGTTTGTAAGCTGCACGCTCCAATGGAATTCTAAGTATAACTCAAATTGTAGAAGGGAAAATAAATGAAATGCTTGTGTTTAGCTCTGACATCCCACAACATTTCTCTAGCATGGCTGAAGGTTTGGGTCTGAGATTCCTGGCAAGCAAAGCAAAAAGGGAAACAGAACTATAATCACATGATATAGTGGCCTTTGGTTGGGGATATCTATGGTAAGGGAAATAATAAAATTGGCTTCCAGGAGAAGCAGAGATTTTTCTAGCACTTAATTGGAAACATATTTCTTATCAACCTTAAATCAGTGTTTGAGAGAGAGAGTTTGTATTTATGCCCCAAAAGATGCTTAGTTAAAAAAGCAAAAACCAAATAAAAAGGTTCTATAGGAAAGGGAGAGCCAGCAAGAGGCATGGTGGTTAAGGTGCTGGATCCCACATGGACAACTCCACAGTTCAATTCCTGGACCTGAAGACTTGGAAAACACTCTGGGTTCATGTGCATGTGTGCCCCAAATCCCAAGCAGAGAATGGAGGAGAAGGGCTTTTTGTGTGACTATTTGCCATGGGAGAAGTGATTTCTCACTTTCCTCCCCTCTCTCTGTTTCTCTTCAGCAAGCACATATGCCCTGTGGCAATTAAAAAGAAATAAAAAAAAGAGAAGAGAGTTTCAGGAAATGTTGCCTAATATATATGTTGATGGATGACTGACAATGAATGTTGCCATTCAGAAACTCATTAGTCATAAGTCTTTTAGTAAAGAAACCTGTTTACCATTGTTTAACCCAGAGATTTCAGAATCACACACGATGGACTTCAGATTTCTTTCCCTCCCTCTATAACTTGTAGCAATAATAGAGTTTTTGTGGAGCTTGGTTGGTTTGGTTACCAGTGGTGTGGAGCTATCTCTACTTGCCCAAGCATCCCATTGACTATCACCACAGGGTAAAAGGGGGCAGGGGGCACAGCACGTGGTCACTCGGTGCCACGGGACTAGTGGGATGGGTTCCAGTCCCGGCTCTTCCACTCGCTTGCTGAGGGACAGCATCGAGTAAGTTGCCATCTCGGGGTGGACGTCTCCTTTGTAGAGCCGGGCTAGTAACAGTATTGACCTCAGGGAATCACACTCAGGGCCTAGCCTAAGTAGTTAGTGGGTGTTCAGTCTGGTTATCATACTGTCACCCCCATTCCAGAGTGTGTCCTGACGCCACTCGCCTCCCCCACTGCTGAGTACAAACCAGCAATGCTCTGTCTTTGGGTGCTGTGTGCCTCTTTATTCTGCTGGACAGAAGCTTGGTTCCTCTCTCTGCCTGAGCCTCCCAGCTGGGGTTATAGGTGCGTGCCACCTACAATCTTTCACACAGGGTCTTGCTATGCTCCCCAGGCCAGACTGGAGCTTGTGACTCTCCTGCCTCAGCCACCCCAAGTCACTGCGTTATAGATACATGCCACTGTACCCAGCCTTTTGGTTGGACAGGGAATTGAACCCAGGCCTCCCAGGTGGTCCCAGTCTGCAGAGTGGTGTTTGGGTCTTATATCAGAGGTCCCCAACCCCCAGGCCATGGGCTGGGGCTGATCTGCTTGACCCCTCAGTGGGGGATGGGCAGCAAGGGAGGCTTCCTCTGTGTTTGCAGCTGCTCCCCATCACTGCACTACCGCCTGGGCTCCCCCCTCCTGTTGGATCAGCAGGGGTACTGGATTCTCTCTCATGGGGACATGAACCCTGTTGTTGCACGAATATTTCATTGAATATTGCAGTGCAGACATGGAAATGGGGTGCGTGGTGGATGTGGTGTGCCTGGGTCATCCGGGAACCCCTCTCCCCAGCTCTACCCCAGCCTGCTACCCTGGGCCCCCTCCTGTCCTTGGAGGGATTATCTTCCATGAATCTGGTCCCTGGGGCTGGGAATGGTGGGGACTGCTGCTCTATACATGTTTGCTGAAATGCTGGAGAAATCATTTCACTTCCATTGTTGATGTTTCTCTAGTAAAACCAGCCTAGTACTATGCAGACTGGGAGGTGAAAGAATACCTCAAGTTGTTGTGTAAAAGGTGTTAGCAAACTATTAAGAGTAGTCAGCCTGCTGCAAAAACATCTGGTAATGACGTTCAAGTGCAGGTACTGAGTGGGAGGGAATTCTAGGACAGGAGTCTGCTTTTCTGGAATGTTCCACAGAGCTACAGAATCAGATCGGTGGTGAGATTTACAAGTAGGAAGCAGTTACATTTAGAGGTTGTTAAAGAAGAGAATCATAAAATGTTATACTTGCTCTTAGAATTAATTGGAGAACATTAAACCTCTCTAAATAGAAGGACGAATTAAAAAAATTGCCTCTGTTGTAGTTTAGGGCCATTTAGGGAAGGGAATAGGTGAGAGATGAAGGCAGCTAAGAAATGGGATGTAGAGGGTAAAGTGATCTGGGAAAGATGCCAATAATGAAACAGAAAAATGCACGGCATGGCAGAAACAGACCAGTGAGGTCTCCTTCCTCGGGAGAGCCCGGCTAAGACTCACTTTCAAACCAGGTGATCAGAGAAGATGACAGTGCTCTCGTTAAAGACCCAACTACAGGGACCAGCAGGTGGTACAGTAGTTAACACACTGGATTCCCACATGGCTGACTATGGTTTGAGTCCTGGACGTAAAAGCTTGAATATCATTCCGGGTGTGTGTGTGCGTGCATGCTCAAAATCCCAAGAGGAACATGGAGAAGGGATTGTAGCATGGCCATCCTCTTAGGTGATTGCTCACTTTCCCTCTCTCTGTCTCTCTCTAGCAAGCACACACAACCTATGACAAAAACCTTAAGAAAAAAAACTAGCTACAGAGAGGTCTGGCAGCTCTCAGGATCCAGCCGCATGGAAGGGCAGAGCCACTCTGCATATTCACAGTCCCAGGCAGGACGGTGGTTACAGTGACAACCACATGTAGAGTATTTCTGTCTCACTTGAACCTCAGGACAAGCAGTGATGGTAGAATCATCCTCTCCACGTCATAGACAAGTAAAAGGAGTTGCAGGGCTGTTACATGCCTGGCCTAAGGTTCCCCAGTTAGTGGGAGACTCTCTAAATCTCACGCATTCTCCTCTGCACACACCCCCTCCCCACAACACACATGATGATGGTTTTGGAGAGGGCTGGAGGCCATCCACTATCTCAGAGATTCCCCTTGTGATGCTTACTGTGCTTCATAAATAAAAATGATACTGAGATTACACCCACGTACTCTGTGAGCATGATACAGGGTGAATCATCCCACCAGATATTAAGTGGCCTTGACTGTTGATAGTGTCTCTTGCCGTTGTCGACTCTTGGGTCGGGTGGGTGCATGCACTGTTGCCACTACAGTGACAAGAGGCTGCTCCCATGCAGTCTTTTCTTCCCTGCTTCTGCAAAGCTTGCACTCTGAAAGTCATGTGTGAATGCATTTGGGGTTCTTTTTCTCCAGTGCCCTAAATGACTTGCTCTGAGGAGCTGTTGTTTAGATGGAAAAACAAACAAACAAAAAAACACATAGCATTGGTGTGGTTGCTTCATCATAGGGAAATTATTTCTGACCATATGCGGATAAGCCCTTTCTCCACACTTTAAGACGACAGTCCTGGGGCCAACAGGGGTCATGGTGATTAGGGTGCTGGATTCTCACATGGCTGAATCGGTTTGAATCAGCCAGTTCCCAGACCCAGCAGTGTGAAAAATCACACCAAGCAGGTATGCGTGTTTGCCCCAAACCCTCAGACAAGACTGTTGTAGCATGCCTATCCCCCCAGGGTGTGATTTCTCAGTTTCCCTATCTCCCTGTCTCTGTTTCTCTCTTTCTGGAGAGTGCACATACTCTATAGCAAAACTAGGAAAAAAAAAAAAGAAAGCGCTCATACTTGAATTCCATTTCCTGTGAACTATGTGAGGTTCCCCATGTATTAGTGTGTCTTAGGCTGTTGGTTTTGGATTGGTTCTTCCTGCTACCACCAGATTGCAAACTCCTACAGGGCAGGGAGTGTTTCCTAGTGTTTCTTGTGCCTCCCACAGAGCAGGCACTCAGGTGTGTGGGATGGCAATCGAAGCTGTGGAAAGTCTAGCACAGCACACACGCCAATGATGTGGCTAGCATTTTAACGCACACCCACTGTGCCGGCTGCTCCGCTACGTGACCTCATTCATGGTCACAGAAGCAAGTATTGGGATCCCCTCTGCACGGGTGTGGAAACAGGCTCAGAGAATTTGACCTGGTGGGAACTCAGGCCTCCTCTGCTTCAAAGCTACACCCGTATACCAGACTGTACTGTTGTAACATCAGGGCACACACACTCCATTAGCACGCACACAGGTGCACCTGTGTGTGCACAGCTCCACCTGCCCACATATAAACATCACCTGGGGAGCTCTGAAAATGCAGATGCCCGAGGCCACCTCTTACGGTTGATGCCAGAGTCTTGGTGGTAGAGGATGGCGGATGGCGGGTGGGCAGGCGGTGGTGTTTTTCTGAAGCTCCCAAGGTGACTCTGTCCAGGTCCACTGGCCACTCCCAGGTCAGAGTAAGCAAGAGCCTCTGAGAGAACACCTGAGGACAGTCCTGAGTTTCTGCTGCCACATAGAACTGGGATTCTTTTTTTTGGAGAGATTTTCACTGTAGGGCGTGTGCGCTCGCCAGACAGACAGAGACATAGAGACAGAAAGCGAGAAATCACCCCCCAGAGGGGATGGTCACGCCGCAATCCCTTCTCCTCCATTCTCCTCTCGGGATCTTGGGCACGCACACACGCACCCAGCGTGAGTTTTAAGCCACTGGGTCCGGGACACGAACCGCGGTCGACTACGTGGGAGTCCAGCGACATAGCCATTACGCTAACTGCTGGTTCCCAGAACTGGGATTCTTGTGAAGTGCTTGTCTGCTCCCCTTGCCTCTGGTCGACTCCTTCTGTAGGTGAGGAAGGGCTCCTGGGTACCTGGCCGTGGTCGCTGATACCGCCTGTCTTAATGGCATTTACAACAACCTGCTCTGAAGTTCTCCCTTTTGGGCTGAGGCGTCATGAGCCTGACTCATGCACTCTAAGAGTGAGTCTCTCCAAATGCCACCCGCCACAGCCCACACGAGAAGAGAGTGTCTTATTGAACTGGAAATGAGAGGGAGGTATTTCAGTTTGTATCTCACTTTAGAAAGAAAATTGTTCAGTTTTTTCCAGGGGGTAGGCTTGCTGAGAGAAAGTCCAATAGATCAAACGTTCTCCAGGTGAGGTCTCTGATCAGCAGTTTCAGCCTCACTTGAGAGCTTCTTAGAAATGCAGATTCTCAGCGCCTGCCACACACCTGCAGAATCTACTAGAATGCAGGGGTTGGAGCCCAGTGTGATGTCTTCCAGGGGTGATTTTGCTGCCAGTCCAGGTTGAAAGAACCAGGCTCCCTTGGGGATAGTACGCACTTCATGCCTGGGTGGCCACTGGGCACAGAGACTCTGGGGGTTTTTATCAAACCGCAGACTCCTGAGCCTCATTTAGGGTTTGAGATGTACATTTTTAATAAGCACTCCAGGAGCTTCTGAAATGCAAGCCGATTTTCTTTTGAATCACAGTAGTAGAGCCCTAGATAAATACTACTTTCTTTCAGTAATAACCTTGTGTCCACTTGGCCCAGGGGAAGGCACTTCCTCTTCTCTTTTCCTCCTGGAGTTGGTCTCTAATTATCAAGACGTTTTCCATTAGTCCCGTTAGCCATTAAGTAAAGACCGCCATTCTCTTTTAGTGCGCATCTTCCTCGTGGCTGGACGGTTCACTGCCACATAAAAGCCACAAGTGGGTTTTACGGCCTCATGAATACATAATAAGTCCATCTTCTCAAAATTGTGTTTTAAGTGAGTGAAGACATTAGCCTCTGATCTAATTGATCGGCAAAGCCCCATTTCAGCATGTTGGTGTCACCTAACTGTTAATCCAGACAGGCATGGCCGAGGCCAACAAGAGGCCATAGGTCAAGCGGGGACAGACAGACCCTGCTGCTTCCTGTCACCTCTGTGGGCGGCTCTCCAAAGAGCAGGTTCGAGCCAGAACCAGAGCTGCAGGTGCAGGCATTCTCTGTCACTAGAAGAGCTGATTATTTTTTTGTTATGCCCACAGCTGTCTCTGTCCCCACCACTCTTATCTGTCACCGTAAATGTGCACACCTGCATGATATTTTATGACGGGGCACACCTGCTGACAAGGAGTGGTCGTCACGTTTCAGATTTGCTTTCTAGAATGGGGGTCATTAAGTTCTCCTGGCAGAAATGAAAGATGGTTTCCGTTCTGACCCTGCTGCCTCCTTTGTTCCCCTCCTGCCCCTTGGTGGAGGTCTCTGGGCTGTTTGAGGTCATGTTGTCATACACAGGCGACCCTGTGCAGGCGAGTCCCTGCTATTTTCTGCGTTTGGCTTCTTTGGGGCACCTTTCAAGACCTGGCATAAAGGCCTGAGTGGAGACTCAGCACCTGCCAGGTCTTTGGGCTGCCTGCCCGTTTGCCTCCACACTAACCTTTTTCATCGTGTTTAGTCATCACGTTTATTTGTGTTACAAAGGAAATGAGTGAAGGCTGCTCCTATGACCTAGAGGTTAAGTGAGCTGGATTCCACGTAGCTAACTGTGGTTCCAATCCTGGCCCTGGTGGCTTGAAAAACACATTGCGTGCACGCGTGTGTGTATGCCCCAAATCTCGACAGGATGGCGAAATGGACAAGAAGCGATTGCGGCATGACTATACCCTGTCGAGGGGTACTTTCTCCCTCTGGGTCTTTCTTTGGCAGGATATGTGCTGTCTAGCAATTAAAAAAATAATAATAAAGAGAAAAGGAAATGAGTGAATAAGTAAATTGGATGTACATTTTTAATAAGCACTCCAGGAGCTTCTGAAATGCAAGCCGATTTTCTTTTGAATCACAGTAGTAGAGCCCTAGATAAATACTACTTTCTTTCAGTAATAACCTTGTGTCCACTTGGCCCAGGGGAAGGCACTTCCTCTTCTCTTTTCCTCCTGGAGTTGGTCTCTAATTATCAAGACGTTTTCCATTAGTCCCGTTAGCCATTAAGTAAAGACCGCCATTCTCTTTTAGTGCGCATCTTCCTCGTGGCTGGACGGTTCACTGCCACATAAAAGCCACAAGTGGGTTTTACGGCCTCATGAATACATAATAAGTCCATCTTCTCAAAATTGTGTTTTAAGTGAGTGAAGACATTAGCCTCTGATCTAATTGATCGGCAAAGCCCCATTTCAGCATGTTGGTGTCACCTAACTGTTAATCCAGACAGGCATGGCCGAGGCCAACAAGAGGCCATAGGTCAAGCGGGGACAGACAGACCCTGCTGCTTCCTGTCACCTCTGTGGGCGGCTCTCCAAAGAGCAGGTTCGAGCCAGAACCAGAGCTGCAGGTGCAGGCATTCTCTGTCACTAGAAGAGCTGATTATTTTTTTGTTATGCCCACAGCTGTCTCTGTCCCCACCACTCTTATCTGTCACCGTAAATGTGCACACCTGCATGATATTTTATGACGGGGCACACCTGCTGACAAGGAGTGGTCGTCACGTTTCAGATTTGCTTTCTAGAATGGGGGTCATTAAGTTCTCCTGGCAGAAATGAAAGACGGTTTCCGTTCTGACCCTGCTGCCTCCTTTGTTCCCCTCCTGCCCCTTGGTGGAGGTCTCTGGGCTGTTTGAGGTCATGTTGTCATACACAGGCGACCCTGTGCAGGCGAGTCCCTGCTATTTTCTGCGTTTGGCTTCTTTGGGGCACCTTTCAAGACCTGGCATAAAGGCCTGAGTGGAGACTCAGCACCTGCCAGGTCTTTGGGCTGCCTGCCCGTTTGCCTCCACACTAACCTTTTTCATCGTGTTTAGTCATCACGTTTATTTGTGTTACAAAGGAAATGAGTGAAGGCTGCTCCTATGACCTAGAGGTTAAGTGAGCTGGATTCCACGTAGCTAACTGTGGTTCCAATCCTGGCCCTGGTGGCTTGAAAAACACATTGCGTGCACGCGTGTGTGTATGCCCCAAATCTCGACAGGATGGCGAAATGGACAAGAAGCGATTGCGGCATGACTACACCCTGTCGAGGGGTACTTTCTCCCTCTGGGTCTTTCTTTGGCAGGATATGTGCTGTCTAGCAATTAAAAAAATAATAATAAAGAGAAAAGGAAATGAGTGAATAAGTAAATTGTTTTTTACTTGCCCAGGCCTTTCAGATAGAACTTGTTTGAGAGTAATTAGAAAGCCACTTGAAAGAGTCCAAGACTAACGATACTTCTTTTCTCAGCAGATGCAAGTACAGCACTTGGCATTTGAAAAGTTAGAACCCAACCACATCAGTAGGACCGAGCGAGCTGTGAGCTGGCTTTGACTTGAGTAGCACGGAGCACACAGGAATCCAAACCCTGTGCACAGAGGAAGCTCACACTGCTCTGGGGAGCTTGCCAAGAGGGTTCCCAGTAATACTGTGTTGGCCATGTGCTTGGCCTCCGTAACATCACCTGGGGCCCAGACTGTTCCCCAGAACCCACTGAATCCAAAACTCCAGGATGGGGTCAAGTACCTGAAATTTCTGGTGCTCTCAAATGTTTCCGATCTGTAGGTAGGGTTGAGAAGGGCTCAAGGAATCTGGTTAAGTGTGTGTGGTTGATAGGAGTCAAAGATGAACACATGCTATCCTGCACTTAAAGAAAAAAAAAAGATTTTTGCTGTAGGGTGTGTGAGCTCACTGTAGATAGATGTAGAGAAAGGAAAGTGAGAGATTATCCCCCCTCCCCAGGGGGGAATGTCCACACCACAATTCCTGATCCTCCAGGCTCCTTTTGGGATTTGGGGCATGCATGCACACATATCCAGTGTTTTCTTCAAGTTTTGAACCATCATGTGGGATCCAGTGCTTTAACCACCATGCCACCTGCTGGCCCTATTGTATCCCCCCCCCAACCGTCCCGTCCCATTACTTATCCATGAGAGACAGACAGACAGGAACACCCAAAAGGGTCCCCACACTGCAACCCAGCCCCATTTTCATTGGGCCCAGATCATGGGTGTGTGCATGCACAAAGAGACCCAGGGACCCTCCCATGTGGTCCAGACAGGCAAGTGCGGCACCACCACTGGCCCCTGCACCGTTCTCTTGACGGTAACGATATGCAGAAGAGAGGCAGGCAAATCATCCCAGGTGTCCGTTTGTGTGTGTGCACTGACGACATGTGTGGATATGTAGAGAGGTCGGGTGCACGGCTTTCACAGCCATGGACATATATATACATTTGGACGAAGGCTAAATTCACATGACTGTCCTTGTCCTTTCGTAGCAGACACATACAGTTGGTCAGCACACTCAGCCTAGTCTCCTTGAAATGTAACTGGCCCTAAAATGCCTCTCCCGTTTTCCCTGCTCATTTCCTTTGCCCCATATTGACTTGGGCCTCTTCCCCTCCCTATCCCAGTAGCAGCCCAGCTGTCTTTTCTGCAGGCTTTCGTTCCTCTATTACTCCGTCATCCACTCACCACACCTGGTGTGACTCTTACGCTCTTTGAAACCTTTGATGTTCCTTGGTGCCCACAGATCAATGATGATGGTGATAGTATTCTAGCTATTCCTTTTCTAGGGTTTACACGTGTATGTCATTTATTCCCGGCACCAGCTCTGTGTGGTAGCAATCTGACCCCCTACTTGTAGGTGGGGAGGCTAAAACAGAATACCATGGCCAAGGTCACCCTGAATCGGGATAGACCCAGGCTTTCTGACCCCGGAGTCTTAGATTTACACCTTTCTGCTTCACTCATGTGATGGACGGAGATGCTAGGATTTCTACCACACAGAATCAAGGCTAGGAGAGGTTTAGTAACTTGACCAAGGTCACAGAGCTGATTGAAGAAATCGTAGCAGGGATTCAAACCTGGTTTTCCTCACTCCGTGGTATGCATTCTTTGTGCCACACTGCATGGGGTTGTCTAAACTCACCATGATGGCATCTGTGGCTTTTGATAATCTCTCCCCAACCCACCTGTCCAGCTAGCTGGGTTTGATTCCATCTTTATGTCACTCCTCCAACATTTGTTCATGCTGGTCCCTTTTGCCTGAAGTGCTCTTTCCTGCCCAGCCAGGGCCTTGGACAGCTGTCAGATCTCCCATGGCAGGCCCTGTGGTATGGATCACGTAATACCCTGTGAACAGCAGGAGAGGGAGGCAGCCCATCTTCCGTCCTGTCCCCCTCAGGAAGCCCTGCAGTAATGCATTTCCTCTCAGCTCCCCTAGGGGGATGCCAGTGTCCATCATGAATGCCACCCCGGTCACATTGTCTTACGGTTGGGGTGTGTCTACTTACTTTCCTGCAAGCTGGCATCTGGAGGCCAGGTGTCATCTCTACTTCATTTTCCTTTTTTTTTTTTTGTCCCCCTCAGTTTATTTCTCTCTTTCATGAAAGCGGTGGGAGGAAAGAAAGAGAGAAGCATTTTGAGCAAGGTCTAACGCTATGATTTCCACTCCCCCACCTCAGCCTTCCAGCCAGCTGGGATCATGGCATTGTACAAGTTGACCTTAGAACTGAACCTGGATTTTCCATACGGGTCCAGCTTCACTTGAGTGTTGGGTTACCACTTACCACGATACCAGTCCTCTTTCATATTTTTCTATATTTTTGTGTATCTAGGACACAAGCAGATGTTTAGTAAAATGTGTTAAATATGTGACAGATGGGAATACAGAGGTGGGGCACACCACCAAAATATTTGGTGCCAGGGGCCTTGGCAAAGCTGTATTTCTGGAACAATCAGGGATGTATTTACCTGATAGAAACCTGTGTGGTGTGGACGTTTCTAGAAGGAAGCAAAGAGCTAATGATTATCCTTTGAGCTTCGCCATTTTGCCTCTGAGGTTTTTGTTAGATCGCTGTTATTCTTTAGGAAGGTACCTTTATGTAAGGAGCCCTTGGCTAGACGGCCCTCCCCGTGGACTTTATACATAGCATATATATTTGGGAGTGCGTGCCAGCTGTGGACTTAAGGATGTATAGGGCTCAGGGGCTCTCAGTGGTGGAGGCCTGTGGGTGGGGGAGATAGAGATTCTGAAGAGATTCTCTATAGATACAGATTCTGTAGGATGCACATTGGTAACAAGAAAAATGTCCGTGCTGCTGGGTAACTCCTTCACTTGTCAAACCAGGGTTATAACACTGCTAAACGTTTTTCTGATTCTTCAGATTTAAACCAATTTGCACAGGGCCCAGCAGGTGGCATGCTGGTTACAGCGGCTGGACACCCACAAGTCTGGCTGTAGTTTGAGTCCTGGACCTGGCAACTTGCTTTCTCACTTTTCTCTTTCTCTCTTTCTCTCTCACTCACTCTCTTGTCGATTTTAAAAATAAAATAATGACAATAAAATTAAATAAAAATAAAATGAAAAATATTATAAACCAATTTGCACAGGGCCCAGCAGGTGGCATGCTGGTTACAGCGGCTGGACACCCACAAGTCTGGCTGTAGTTTGAGTCCTGGACCTGGCAACTTGCTTTCTCACTTTTCTCTTTCTCTCTTTCTCTCTCACTCACTCTCTTGTCGATTTTAAAAATAAAATAATGACAATAAAATTAAATAAAAATAAAATGAAAAATATTATAAACCAATTTGCACAGGGCCCAGCAGGTGGCATGCTGGTTACAGCGGCTGGACACCCACAAGTCTGGCTGTAGTTTGAGTCCTGGACCTGGCAACTTGCTTTCTCACTTTTCTCTTTCTCTCTTTCTCTCTCACTCACTCTCTTGTCGATTTTAAAAATAAAATAATGACAATAAAATTAAATAAAAATAAAATGAAAAATATTATAAACCAATTTGCACAGCTACCTGGGCTGGTGCTAATGCCAGGTGTGAGGTCTGGGCAGGGGCGAGGTTCCCGAGGTTCCTGTGGCGGTCCCCTCCCCACCCCCACCGTCTTTCTTTGGATTGGCTGTGAGATTTCCTTTCGCCCTTCTAGGTGAGCGTCCTGACCACTCTGGAGCGCAGATTCAACTTGCAGAGCGCCGACGTGGGTGTGATCGCCAGCAGCTTCGAGATCGGGAACCTCGCGCTGATCCTCTTCGTGAGCTACTTCGGGGCGCGCGGGCACCGGCCCCGCCTGATCGGCTGTGGTGGCATTGTCATGGCCCTGGGCGCGCTGCTGTCGGCGCTGCCCGAGTTCCTGACCCACCAGTACAAGTACGAGGCTGGCGAAATCCGCTGGGGCGCCGAGGGCCGCGACGTCTGTGCCGCCAATGGCTCCGGAGGTGATGAGGGGCCTGACCCTGACCTCATCTGCCGCAACCGGACAGCCACCAACATGATGTACTTGCTGCTCATTGGGGCCCAGGTGCTCCTGGGCATCGGTGCTACCCCCGTGCAGCCCCTGGGGGTCTCCTACATCGACGACCACGTGCGGAGGAAGGACTCCTCGCTCTACATAGGTAGGAGCCGCCTGGGCTGTGTGTTAATTGCTACAGATGTATGTTGAGCATGGCTGGAAAGGTGGGGTTGTGAGCTTTGATTTTGCCAGAGTGCGGAGTCTAAGATCTGGCTGCCGGACTTTTGAAAAATACTGATACCTCCTGCAGAAATTTCGTTGTAGTCGGACAGGGCTGCAACCCAGGTGCAGAGCATTAATTCAGAGATTCCCCAGGGGTGATTATCATTTGCAGCAGAATTTGAGCTCCACCTGGCTGGAGCAGTAGTCAGCCTGGAATGACAAGACATGGCTGGGAGGAGATTGACAAAGATCTGTTTTGGTGTGCGTGTGGACTTTGGGCGCTCTGGCAGTCGATGCCAGCATATGTGTGGGGTGCACATTGGAAATTCCCACTTTGAAGAATCACAGTGATCTCTTGCCATTGTTCTAGTCCGACTCAGTGTTAGAGGTGATTTGATTGCATTGGCCGTATTTGATATGATTCAGAATTGGCCAGTTCTGGTCATTTTTCAGTAATGAGGGGGTATGCACAGAGATGGGATATTTGTAAAGAAAGTATGTGTGCATTTTTCAGAATTATGTTGCATTTTTATAGTTTCTGATATTTTATACCAGAAGGATGGAAGCTGCTTGCAGGTCTAGAATTAAAAAGTATCTAAGTGGCAAGTTGCTTGTGTCTAAAGGTGTCCTCGGTAGCTGCTGAGGGCCCTGCCTCGTGGCGGTTTGTAGGGTGAGGGCTGGGCTGGGGCATGTCTCCATCCCTTGTTTGCTGAGCATCATTTCACCTCCCACAACCTGTTGGAGTTTCTGACACATCCCCAGGCCTTGAGTGCTAAGCTTGGAAAAAACTACCTCTACTTTGGGAAAGGAGGTACCTCCTGAAAGCAGCTTGCTGTGAGGTTTAAAGTTAATTGCAATACGAGGGCTTACATTAAAATAGACCTTTGAGGGAACCAGCAGTTGGCGTAATGGCTATGTCGCTGGATTCCCACGTAGTCGACCGCGGTTCGTGTCCCGGACCCGGTGGCTTAAAACTCACGCCGGACGCGTGTGCGTGCGTGCCCAAGATCCCGAGAGGAGAATGGAGGAGAAGGGATTGCGGCGTGACCATCCCCCCTGGGGGGTGATTTCTCGCTTTCTGTCTCTATGTCTCTCTCTGTCTGTCTGGCGAGCGCACGCGCCCTATAGCGAAA
>NW_006159539.1:7410569-7434218 GCF_000334495.1 Tupaia belangeri chinensis
CGCTCTCTGTCTCTATGTCTCTCTCTGTCTGTCTGGCGAGCGCACGCGCCCTATAGCGAAAATCTCTCCAAAAAAAAAAAAAAAATAGACCTTTGAAATAAAGCTTCCTTGCCTGCCACGCTTCTATCAGATGGCCCTGCTGGAGCTTTCTGAGATGGGATGGTTGGAATGGTACCCACCTGCGTGCTGTCCCCTGTGCCTTATTGTCCTAACATTGTTGAAGAGACGCGTTGCAGCTTCGTGTTTCAGCTGTGGGTGGGAAAGGGAAGGTGAGCCCTTCTCATCCAGGGGGTGGACAGAGGTAGGCCAGTCCCATCCTACTTATGGAACACAGTGACGAGATCATTCAGGCCAGGGATGACTGGTCCCTCCCTCCATAGTTGGGGACTTCTGTTCCCCTGCCATAGGGGAGGGGATTGTATGGTGAGAGGAGGAGCTAAGGGGATCATTTACTTCCATTGCTATTAAAGTTTGAGTGAGGCTACTCTGTGAGTCTTGTGTAGACAGGACATCAGCCACGGCATGCAGCCGGAAAGTCTCCTGAGCTTCAACCAGCCAGCTGGCCTCAGACCTGACTGAGGATAGCTACCCTGGGACCTGGAAGAATTGTTTCCTGGTAGCAGTCACAGCAAGGAGATAGACCAGAGCACAGGGAAGGAAATGAGGAGTGGAAAGCTGAGATCTTGGCTTGGATGAGTGATTCAGGTAGAAAAATTTCTCCCGAGGATCACCCCTCTGAAGTCACAGCAGTGCAGTCTCTTCTATTTGGGGCTTCCAGCCTTAGTTCCTGAACCTTCTTCTGGGAGGATTCCCTGGTGAATGAGGCCACGCTGTTTCCTTCCTCTGAGTGGGGCTTGGCTTATACATGGAAAGTTTTACAATGAGGAAACTTTTGGGGATATGGGAGGGGAAAAATGGAAATCTTGGTGGCTCTGGGCCATCTGACCGAAGTGCAAAACATGACAGTACATAGCCCTGGTGATGGCCATTCCGAGTCCGTCTCAACTGGTGTCATGGGTCTGTGTTTACAGTGAACAACAGAGGGCAAGCCGTCTGCCCAGATTGCCCTTTGTCAGTGGCCTTTAATCCACGTACAGTTTGAATTCTCCAGGAACAGTGAGGAAGACCATAGCATATGCAGAGCAGAGCGGAACTGAGTCATTCTTAAATTGTGCAAGCAGTAATTATTATGGGCCTGTAGGTATCGTGGAAGTTAAGGCGGTAGATTCCAAAGGCCAGCTGTGCAGTTTGAGTTCCGTATCCAACGGCTTGAAAATTATGCCAGGTGTGTATGTGCATGCCCCAGATCCAACAGGAGATTGGAGGAGAAGGGATTGTGGTGTGGCCATCCACCCAGGGAATGATTTCTCACTTTCTGGCTCTGTGTCTCCCCAGTGAGTACCAGTGCCCTATAGCAAAAATCTCTCTCTCTCTCTCTCTCTCTTTTTTTTTAAAGGCAACATTGGATTGGGGAGTGCAAGGATGACAGAGATTGCACACATCAAACCCGAGCTTGTTTACAAGCTTTCTTGTGGGAGTTAGGTGGGAAGGGAATAATCTGTGTGCACTACTCAGGCTGCAGGTCATGGGTGAAGGGACCTGCCCCTGGGTTGCCCACTGACTGGGTCAGCAGACGGGTGCTCCCTACACTGCTGCAGCCATGCCATCAACCACCATGACAACCAGGACTGGAGGGCATTCTGTGTGGAACCATGCTGAGGTTTTCCACTGAAATATCTATTTGCTTTGGCCTCTTGCGGCCGAGCAGCTGCCAAACTGCTGGATTCCTGGAAGGGTCATTCACAAGGGGCTTCTCTGGCCGGCACCATTCTGTGGCCAATCTCTGGGGAGGGAGCCAAGGGAGCTCATTACCAGGGGACAAAACGGGATGAATGGGGACGCAGCTCTGCTGGCAGGCTTTCCACTACAGCACCGTGTGGAGCCCAGCCTCCTGGCACAGCGAGATAATGACCCACAAGTGGCACGTGGCACTCTTTCTAGAGGGACTGAGCAGGCCAGGGAGCAGTGAAACCAAGCTGTTTGGCTCCTATGGGGTCCAAGAACTGATTCTTCGAGAGGCTAGTCCTGGCTCTGGCTTTGAGTTGTGACTGCCTGCTAGCCCAGTTTTCTTTCTGTCCTGTTTCTTCATGTTCAAAATACAGCATGTTGTCATGGCGTTCTGATGAAAGTATAAGCAGGATGATGTCATGGTCTCTGCCACCTGTCACTTCCTTTTATCAGGTTGCAACATCTCTTGCTTGTTGCCCTTGTCCCTTACTTTTTTGAGCTGGTAAAAGATGAAAAGACAGTGGCAAACGTGTTGAAAATCACTTTATTCCTAACTAAAAAGCATTACACGTTCCCTGTTGATTGTTTCAGGAGGAATAATTGGAGACTAGTTACTCCTAGCCTTACGGTGTGTATCATTCTAATCTTTTTTCTGAGTGGGGATATTTTTCTACAAAACTGTTTATTATTTATAGCAAACAATGTTTTGTACTTTCTTTTTTCCCTTAATATTTCATGAGCATTTCTGTTACTAAATATTCTTCTATGACATTATTGCTGCATACATAATATTCCCTTGTGAATAGATACCATAGTATGTAGTGCTCTCTATTGATTATGAGTTTTAAAAATTTTTGCTGTTATAAATAAAACACACACGGGCCAGCACGTGGCATGGTTGTCGGACCTCTGGATTTCCACATGGCTGACCTCTGTTCTAAGTCCCAAACCCGGTGGCTTGAAAATCACAACAAATACATACATAAATGTTTTTAAAAATTACAAATAAATTGGTGATCTGTGATTCTGAGAGGTTGAGTACCTTGCCTGAGGGCATACAGATGTACACAGCTGAGCTCTGCGTCTGAGAGTGAGGCTTATTCTTTGTAGGTCTGGGATCCCCTCATAAGGCTGCGGTAGATCAAGGGTGGTGGATGGTGCAGGAGTCAGTGCAAGTCAGGGCATTCCACAAGACAATGTGAAGCCTGTAGGAAGTAAATATCACAGAAACCAGAAGGGTGGGAAGATGGCAATGGCCAATGGCCTCGCTCCCAAGAAGGGAGGCATGATCTGGCTGCAGGATGAGTGTTTAGGACAGGTGGAGAGTTGTGGGCCGGAGGAAGAGAGAGGGTGGTCGTCACTAGCATTTCAGGTCTAGTTCTAGGAAGAAGCAGCAGCGTTGTTTCATAGCAGTTGGAGCAGAAGCTTCCACTTTTGGGCTGAGGACTGCTAATATATTTCATCTTTTGCTCGCCTCTCTCCAGCAATGAGGCTGCTATCCTCACATGGCTGTTGCTCCTGTATTTGAGCCCCTATATCCACTATGAAGCTTTCCTTACATTGCAACAGAGCATCTGCCTCCATACAGCTTCCCATGCCTAGGTTCTGGTTCTGCCCTCTGGGCCCACCATGAAAAATTCTGATCCCTTGGGAACCAGCAGTTAGCGTAATGGCTATGTCGCTGGATTCCCACGTAGTCGACCGTGGTTCGTGTCCCGGACCCGGTGGCTTAAAACTCACGCTGGGCGCGTGTGCGTGCGTTCCCAAGATCCCGAGAGGAGAATGGAGGAGAAGGGATTGCGGCGTGACCATCCCCTCTGGGGGGTGATTTCTCGCTTTCTGTCTCTCTGTCTCTGTCTGTCTGGCGAGTGCACGCGCCCTATAGCGAAAACCTCTCAAAAAAAAAAAAAAAAGGGAAAAAAATTCTGATCCCTCTTCCATATTAGGACGGCTGCCAGACCAGTGGTACATCAAACCCACATTGTGATGGAGGGACACCAAGTGTGTGGCTGTTCTGTGCCGAGACCTTCTCTCCTTCCTCGGTGCTGTTTCCCTCTTAAAGAGCAATGCCAAAGGCCGAGGAACTCATTCCAGGAGACAAGGCGAGTTGAAAGGGGCTTATGAGATATAGGCACTGTGTTATTCTGCTAATAAAACACCACCGTCTGGGTGGCTTAAACAACAGAAATGCATTTTGCCACAGTTCTGGAGGCTAGATGTTGAGAGTTAAAGTATCGGCAAGGTTTGTTTCCTTGAAGGCCTCTCTCCTTGACTTGCAGATGACCACGTTTTTGCTGTTCTTGACCTGGTCATCACCAGACCCACAGGCCTCTGGCAACTGCGTGTTCTGATTCCCTGTCTTATATGGACATCACTCCAGTTGGGTTAGGGCCTACCTGTGTGACCCCATTTAACCTTAATTACCTGCATAAAGGCCTTCTCTCCAAATAGAATCACATGCTGATTGCTGGGGGTTAGTGCTAACACAGGGATTTGAGGGGTACACAGCTCATCCCATAATAGACACCAAAGAAATCAGTAGGAAACCAAAACTGTGGTAGACTTCTGCCTCTTTTGTCTTAACTTTTCTATAAGGAACTTCATTGTCATTTAAAAAAATTATTTAATTTTATTATTTTTAAAATTTGCTATAGGGTAAGTGCTCTCACCAGAGAGAGGGAGATAGAGATGGTGGGGTGGGAGGAGAGGAAAAGAGAAAGCAAGCTTCCAGGTCCAGGACTCAAAACTGCGATCAGCCGTGTCGGGTGCCTTAACCACCACACCACTTGCTGGCCCTTCATAGTCATTTTTTCCCTAAGATACCTGAAGAATTATTTGAGGATAAAGGTTTATTCCCCCCTCCTCAGCATTTTAATTTGAAATAATTATAGACTTATAAGTTATAAAATATAGGGGAAGTCCCCTGCACTGTTTATCCAGTTTTCCCTAATGATAACATCCTGCGTAATATAGTATAATGTCACAGTCAGGAAATAAAACATTGGCTCTCTCCATTGAGTTTATTGAGATTTTACCAGTTTTTTTCTTTCTTTCTTTCTTTCTTTAAAGATTACCTCTTTCCTTCATGAGAAAAGGAAAGATGTTCAAGCCCCTTCGACAGGGTCTCATGCTACGATTCTTCCCCCAGTCTTACAAACTAGCCAGGGTCACCAACATGTACACCCCTACCATGTGCAGGTCGACCTGGGAGCCAAAGTCCAAGGTACCATATGGCTTCCAGCATCGCAGAACCTTGTGCTGACACTCTTCCACTATGGCTGGACCTCACCAGATTTGTATGTACTCATTTGTGTCTGTGTGTATATCGTTCTGGGTAGTTTTGTCACAGATGAATGATGTACTTTGTTATTCATTTTTGCCAGAGAATGCATGTGCTTGCTAGAGAGAGAGAGAAAAAAAGAAAGTGAAAAAGCACCCCACGTGGAACATGGTTATGTCATAGCCCTTTGTATTCCCTCTCTCCCTCCTTTTGGGATTTTGGGCATACACACACATGCAGTTTGTTTCTCAAACCACCATGTCTGAAACTGTAGCTGGCCATGTGGGACCCAGCTGCCTTGACCACCAGGCCACCAGCTAACTCAAGATGTCATTTTAAAAATAGAGATTTGGATCTAGATGAAACCAGATAATTTTGAGTCATGTTTGTGTGTTGGGTAGTCACACACACACACACTCACACACACACACTCACACACAGACACACACACAGGAAGACACAGACAGAGAGGAAGCTGGTGGATTCTCTTGAGAATGGCTATTCAGGGGAGAGTAGGAGTTAGCTAGGGGAGGGTGGTTCTTTGAGGGGGTTGGTCTCCTGTGGGGACCTTGTATTGTGTCTGATATACGGAACAATACTCCCATCTGGGAAGCAGATACATTAGATAAGAACATGTCATGTTGTCTTTGTTTATCACTTATATTGAAACCCACTGCAACCCTCCACGCTCCAGTTAATGATGTAAAGAGAATTATTCTCAGATTTCATCTGCCAAGTGTTTGTGCAGTACAAAGGTCAAGCGCCCCAGCCAGCCACAAGAGAACCACATTTCTTTTCAGAGCCCTGGGAGCAAAGAGTTATTTTGCTTCTGATGAGTTTTTATTTTAACTTGACATTGGATAAAATGTGTTTTAACTCTCCAAAGAGTGTAGGCTGGGTATGGATCAAATACGCTGTGACTGCAGTTCAACTGAAATAATAATTAAAAAGCCATCCCTTGTGGGAGCAAGCATAGCTCATTATATTCTCGCAACTTCATTGATACTGAAGTTTCCCTCATTAATTTCTTTTTCTAAAATAAATGACACTGTAAAAGTGGTCAATTTGTTTTGGCCAGATTCCATTCCCTGTCCCCAGCTGCTGGTCACATGCCATTTTCAGCATGTGTTTAGCAGCATGGCAGGATGCGCACCTGTGGCTCTTATCTGATGCTTCCATATTGCCTGAGCTTGAAGGGGTTTCTCATTCATTTGCAGACACTCGTAATTCACACCCTGTGGTTCATGGACTCACTGCCATGCTCAATGCCCAATGACCTTGGACAGACTCTGAGTGTGGACTCTGGAGTCTACCAGTTTTGAGATTCAAACCCCGGTCCTTCCATGGGTTTTGGACACATTTCCTGGATTTTGGATGAGTTTCTGGTTTTGCCCTAAACCTGTCGCCTTATTAATAAAATGATGCTAGGTTCTGCGTGCAAGGATTTCCCTAAGCATCAGGTCATATACATGGTGGGGATTGATCATTGCTGCTCTGTTCATCTTGAGGAAAGAAGTCTCTTTCTTCTTATGTTCCAAAATTCTTTCCAGAGGGCCTGGAGGGCATCATGCCCACAAACATTAACAGACTGTTTGACCCATTGGTAACAGGATTCTTCCTATATCCTGTCCCTTGACATAATATCCTGTGGCGTATATTAAGTTTCTTTCTTTCTTTTGAGAAGTTTTCGCTATAGAGCACGTGCGCTCGCCAGACAGAAAGAGACATAGAGACAGAAAGTGAGAAATCACCCCCCAGGGGGGATGGTCACGCCGCAATCCCTTCTCCTCCATTCTCCTCTCAGGATCTTGGGCACGCACGCACATGCGCCCGGCGTGAGTTTTAAGCCACTGGGTCCGGGACGTGAACCACAGTCGACTACATGGGAGTCCAGCGACATAGCCATTACGCTAACTGCTGGTTCCCCAGCTTCCTTATTTCTGTTAAACTACACTCCTTTCTGATTTCAACAACCTTTTTTTCCCCCAATCACCAACCTAAAATCTGTAAAACCCACCTATAACCTATAAGCCCTGCTCTCTATACGTCCCACCTTTTTGTGCCAGACTAGTGAAAAAATTCTTCCCTGAATTCCAAACTTTGTTTCTCACTTTCAGAATCAAATAAAAGGAACCCCTGTACTTGATGGCCCCAACAGAGGCATGTTTTGCCTCCTCTCCAGGCCTAGGTCACTCATTCATGTTTAGAAATAAACCGCATTAATTACTATTTTTGCAGAATTGGTTATTTCTATCGACAACCTTTATGGTTAAAGCTTATTCATTATCCATTTGTATTTGTAGAAACTGAGACATGGGTAAGTGACTGACTTGTTTAAACATGAGGGCAGGTGCTTAATGGCATGAGAGAGAAGAAACATTAGAAATCACTCCCTGGGGGGAATGGCCACACATGCACCCAGCATGATTTTCAAGCCACGAGGTCTGGGACTCAAACCATGGTTGGCTATCTGGGAGTCCAGCACTTTAACCACTGTTACCTGCTTGCCCTGGTAGGATAGGGCAGGGTAGATTTCTTGACAAGAGCCGTTGAATCCTGATTTTCAGCCTGCAATGTAACCCATTTTGTAGAGCTGAAAATAGCAACCTCTTTAGTCCTGAATTAAACCAGCAGGGTGCTTCTTTTCCTGTAGACCCCCTCCTGTGGCTCATCTCAAAGTACAGAAAGTACCAGAACTGCCCCCAGACAAGCAGGGGAACTGATTTGCCTTAATTTGGAGACAACCTGGATTGTGGCCATTGCCCTACTATGATATATTGGTTGGCTTTCTGGGTTCTATTGTTTCTTACTTTGGGAATGTATTGGTTCAATTTTTTTATATGTTCTTGTTTAATGAAATATTTAAAAAGTGGTAAGAAAACAAGCAAAAAGTTTGTCATTTATGCACCTATAGGAAATTGCTATCAATATTTAGGTATACCTATTTTCTTTATTTTTATTTTTACTTAGTTTAGTCCATACTGTATGTAAGCTGATTTTTCATCAATTGGCATATTAAAAATGTTTTTCTATATCACAAACAATACACATCATTTTAGATACTTGGATATTATTTTGTGAAACTAGAAATGTTGGAATTTGTTGGACTTTGACCAGTGAACATCTTGGTGACTCTAGCCTTGTCCATATTTGCTCAAAACTTAAAAAGCTCAAGTCAGCTCAGATAGATTCATTGTGAATTGAAAGCCAGATATTTGACTTTGCTATACCTTTTCCCAGAAGATAAATCAGTGAGGCACAAGAGTGTCATGTAAATAGCTTTGGACTGACCAGGAGAGTGGGTGTCCATATTTTGTGATACCTTTCCACACCTGCTGCTCAGGGGGAAGTTACTTTAAATGCCCTGGGATTTCCTTAACAGATGGTAAAAGCAGACTGTGTAGGGTCTGGAGAACTGACCATCATCACTTTCTCGTTGGAATGCAAAATCAGTCTTGTCATATCTTCTGATTTTTTAGAAGAGACTACAAATCTATTGGGTCACCTGGAATCATGATGCATTTTTGCCTAGAAAAACATACGAAAATATATCATAACTTTCTGGACAATCAAATTTTTTTTCCCAAAAGTAATGAACTGGGGATTAGCAGATAGTGTAATGGACTCCCACGTAGTCAACCGTGGTTCAAGTCCCAGACCTAGCTTAAAACTCACAACAAGTGCGTGTGTTTGCATGTCCAAAATCCCAAGAGGAGAATCAAGGAAGAGGAATTACAGCACGGCTGTTCCCCCTGGGCGGAGGGTGGGGGAAGGTGATGTCTCACTTTCTTGTCTCTGTCTCTCTGGCAAGTACATGTGTCCTATAACAAAAATCTCTCTTCCCAGTTCATTGAAATCTATGCTGAATTCTTCCTGGGTCACTGATACATCAGCTAGAATATGCTGAAACCTTGTCATATGGGACTTTTTACTCCAGACCATCAATTTGACTGCATTGGCCTTTTGTATAGCAAATAAATAAAAGTAAGAAAACAGGAAAGGAAAGCAGCTGCACATTGTCCATGGCAACTATAATGCACAGTGCTCTTTCCTCCAGTTGTGAATGGCATGGACACTGGCTTTGGGGTTTGGATGTAGACTCTTGTGCAGGAGCAGGGCACCATGGCAGGAAAGAGGGAGCACTTACTGCTGAGTGGGTCCCCTAAGTGCTGTTCTGGCTGACCCTTAGACTACTTACTGCCTCCTAAGAATAGGAATTCCAAAATGGAAAAGAAACAAAACTTTTCCAAGTTAAACTTGGCCAAATGAAGAAAAATGCTGTTGACCATTCCATGAAAGGAGACTATAGAAGCCAGCATCGTTCAGGGCTGATTAGAGTCTACAGATGTTTCCTGAGAACATGAGAATGACTTTGCAAAGTGACCTTACAACATAGCATTGTGGGCCAGCAGGTGGCGTGATGGTTAAGGTGTTGGACATTCACATGGTTGGTCATGGTTTGAGTCCTGGACCTGTGTGCGTGCCCAAATCCCAAGGGAAGGGATTGTGGCGTGGCCAACCCCTTAGGGAAGTGGTTTCTCACTTTTTCTCTCTGTCTCTAGTGAGCACATGCACCCTGTAGCAAAAATCCCTCTTAAAAAGAAGAAAAAGAACGAACGAACGAAAGAAATATAGCACTGGCATGTTTGATAGATGGGATATGGGATCAGAGAGGCCCAGGATGACCTAGAGAAAGGTGAAGGTGAAGTTTCCATCTGTATGAATGTCACAGGTGACTGTTCATTGCTACTGTACAACCTCCCTCTCTGCACCTGCCACATGAATGCATACCCATTTTCTTTTCAACTGCAGCACAGGTATTCTTCTGAAATAAAAGATTTTCCTCCTGTAACTTGCATATTTTTTTCCCTTTATTTCTAGACTGTATTTTTCTTAGAATACCCTTGAATTTATTTGCTTTTTTGTCCTTTTCACCTACAAGCAAGAAGCATTCTGTGAGAGCAGGTAACATGAAGGGTGGTTTCTATAGAGCATTATAATTTGCTGTACTGGTACTACTGGAGAGGTAATGACCTTTCTCTTCTGTAGGAAGTGCGTTCTTTATTGCTGGAGAATTTTTTAGTGTTCTGAGACCTCATGTAAGAGTCTTCTTTGCTGACATTTCCTTTTTGTTTTTCTCTTGGGAACTGTCTCTCCCATTTTAGATGGTTGCTGTCGGCTGCAGAAGTGACCTTGTTGTCCATTGGTCCAGGCCTGCCTAATCATGACACAGAAAAGGTCTTTGGTCTACAGTGATTGATTCAAGGGAGTGGGGCAATCAGAGTCCACCCTGAGGTTAAAAAATGGACTTTTGAGAGAGATGGGCCACCTTCTCTTCTAGGACTGTGAGTTGAGAGAACCCTGAAGGCCCAGAGAGTCCAATGCCCATCTTTGCTACTACATGCAGCAGGAGAGAGCAGGAGGATTCCCTGGATCCAGCTCTTCCTGACCCTGGCATCTAGCCTTCAGACTCTCCATGTTACTCAAACATGTAAATTACCCTTTGCAATTGCAGCTGAAGGGTCTTGCCTCATCAGGTTTGAATGTCTCGTAAAAGTGCAGCCAGATTGCTTTCCTCTTGAGGTTCAACCCAGCACCTTGGAGCAGAAGAGAGTCCATGAAAAGTCACATAATCAAAGTGCCAGCTTGTCAGAACACTGAGCTTTTTACTCATCTTACACTGAAGAGCCTCTGACCCTATACATGAAAGAAAAAGGGTTAGGTTAAAAGTTTCTGGTTTAGGCCTTTATTTCATAGGCATGTAAGTTGTGAGACAAGGGTACAGAAGCCAGAAAGTAATGCTCCCCCACCTTTTCCTTTACCCATCCTTAACAAAGTATTTAAAATAGTCTGTTGGCGGCCAGCAGGCTGCATGGTGATTAAGGTCCTGGACTCCCACATGTCCAACTGTGATTTGAGTCCTGGACCTGGAGGCTTGCTTTCTCATTCTCTTTCTTGCTCTGTCTCTCTGTTGAGCACACGTGCCCTATAGCAAAAATAAATTAAAACATAATCAATGAATAATGTTTGCTCTGCTTATTCCATGCCTCTGTTTATTGAATGGAAAAACCATAACCAACCCTGGCTCCTTTACCTGACTGTGACTGCCAAAGTTACCTTAACTCTCTCTAATGACTTCATATTGTCAGGAATGAGTCAGTGGTATGAATATGTGCCATTCCCCTTTTGGCTTTGCCATTCAATTCCTGCCAAACTCTGTGTGTGTGTGTGTGTGTGTGTGTGTGTGTGTGTACACGTATGTATGTACATGTCCACACATGCATATGTGCATGCTTATTTCAGCCCATGTACAAAATCTGAAGCTGCCAACATGTTAGGCAGTTAATGGACACTCTAAAAAACTCCAGTGTAGTCTTGAGAGCTGGGATTCCAGACTTTGGCCAGAGTGTGTCAGAACTCACCCAGGGCTGTTTCCCTGGGCTTCTTGAAGCAGAGAGTTCTTGGATGTGCTTGTTGGTGGGGGCATGGTTGGCAGCCTTCTAAAATTACAGGGAGATGTCTATATTAGTATGAGAGAAACCTTCGCTGTGTTCTCAACAAGGTTCATGACCCCAAAAGGTTAAAACCACATAAAGTCCTAATGTGGGACAGAACTGATGACAGGCAGCTCGGGTGAGATAAGCCCATACAGTAGAGGTGACAGATGGCTTTAGGGGACTAGACTGTTGCTCACTGTTCAGCTTTTCACTCGATTTGCTCCCTGGAAAGCGCTGTACTTAAAACAGGAAACACTTGAGCATCTCTTGGGCAACTGTGGGTGAAAAGTCAGAATGCATTCTAACTGTGGCGTCAGAGACACCCCCAGTCCACCACTTCTACTCCCCACAAAAAAAATTCCTTTGGGGCCAAAATTTTCCATCCTTCCTTTCAGGCCAATTGTGGGTGTTTTGGGTAATATTCAGCAAATTTTTTTGTGCTGGTTTGAACTGATGCACAGATAGGAAAATCAAACGTTTTTTGTGTTGTGTTCTAACAGCAAAAACATTTTAAAAATGTACTAGGCTCATTAATAGAATCTGAACTTTCAGAGTCAAAACTTTCCATGTCTTCTTACTAAGAATAAGTCTGCTGGGGTAAATAAAAACAAAGGTCCCTCATTTGTGAGGGACCCAAGCAGTCATCTGGGCACATGAATGAACTAGGCAGACTTTGTAAAACAGGGTCTGTGCTGTGATCTTCCAAAGTAACTGGGACTGTTGGTGTGTGCACCCTACCTGGCTTTTAGGATGGGCTGGGAATTGAACCCAGGCCTCCCATGTGCCTCAGTCTGCCAGGGATCAGCCGGCATGTAGTACCAGAACTGAGCCAAACTGGACAACCTTATTAGCAACACTTTTTTGGGATAGTTGTTGGAGTGGAGAAACCTATTTTTCTTTTTCTTTTTCTTTTTTTTAAAGTTTAAAAGATTTATGTAAATCAAAGCAAGGTTTATATCATATGATGTTAAGGCTTGCTCTAACCAGCTTTTTTCTTTTTCTTTTAAACCTCTTATTTTTCTATGGTTGCATCCTATTTCATCTCTCTCTTTCTCTCTCTCTCTCTGCGTGTGTGTGTGTGTGTGTGTGTGTGTGTGTGTGTGTGTGTGTTGGGGGTCTTGGAGTTGAGCTTATCTGGATTTGTCTTCAAGGAGAGACATTTTTCTTCCTTTCTCTTTGTAATGTTCCAAGCATGGGGTACCATTGGTTGTGATTTCTCTCTGCTTGTCTTTCTGGATAAACGATTGTTACTCTAAGCATTCACTGGGCCAGTTGATAACATGGAGCTTAAGGTATTGGATCCCACATGGCAAACTTTGCCATTTGGGTCCTGGACCCAGTGGCTTAAAAAATCACTCTGGGTGCATGCGTGTACATACTCAAAATCCCAAGAAGAGTCTGGAGAAAGGATTGTGGTGTGGCCATCTCACCTAGGGGCGAATTTCTCGTTCTCTCTCTAGATCTCTTTCTCTCTTGCAGGTGTGCCTACCCTATAAAATGCTAAATATAAATAAATAAATAAATAAATAAATAAATAAATAAATAAATACATTCACATTTGCCCACCTACCTTGTGGGTTGTTAATGGTGTTTACAAAGGGAATTTGGATTCCCAGCAAGAGGCCTCATTAACACAGCAAAGATCTAACTGATTCTAAAATTGTGTGTGGACTCTTGGAACCTTTTGAAACCCAGTGGTGTCTATTATTAGATGGAATCATTTTGCCTGCCCCAGCCTCAGTCAGTTCTGTTTGTTTCCTGGGGCAAAGAGCCCTGTGTTCATGCAGGTATATCTACCGTATTGATTTCAGTACATGTTAATACCTGTGACTCTGGTGCCGGAGGCAAGATTCAAAGACCATCAGGCAGTACAAAGAACAAATTATCTCCCACACTGAGGATTCGATTTTATTTTTTAATATTGGCCTTGTTACTAGTGGTGAGCAAGTGCTTGCTTTTTAGGATTCATTACTGTCACAAAGAAAATTTAACAGCTGTCTGCTCACGCAGACAAGTGCATTAAGTACCTGTGAGTTTGACTAATGACCGTAATAACACTGAATACACTGGCTCCCTTTTATGGCATCCCAGCTGTGTGACAGGTATGGAGACACAGTGCTTTGTGTGTACTGTCTCATTCCCCCCTCCCAATGCCCAGGAAGGGGACCAGCAGGTGGCGTGGAGGTTGAGGGCCGACTCCCCAGCTAAAGTCCTGGACCTGAGAGCCTGAGAAACACACCTGGTGTGTGTGTGTGTGTGTGTGTGTGTGTGTGTGTCCGCGCGTGTGTGCGTGCGTGCACCCGAAGTCCTCAGAGGAGAAGGGATTGTTGTGTGGCCATTCCCCCTGGAAGGTAATTTTTTTCTCTGTCTGTCTCTCTTTCCCCCTCTGTCGCTCCATCCTCCCATGAGAGGACATATAGCAAAACAAACAGACAAAAAGCCTAGGAAGACAGGAGTTGTTACACTTACTGTTGAACATATTTAAAAACTGAGCTGGGGGACCGGCAGGTGGCGTGGTGGTTGGGGCACTGGGATTCCCCACGTGGTCCACCATGTATCAAGTCCTAGACCTGATAGCGTATTCTCTCTTTCTGTCTCTCTCTTTGGTGAGCACATGTGCCCTATAGCAAATTGAAAAAATAAATGAAATGAAATAAATAATTCTTTAAAAGAAAAACAGATCTGAGCTGGTGGGATATGGTCAAGTGACTTATTCAATGTCATAGAACTAGTACGTGGGAAGGCCTGGATTCTGATCTGGATCTATATTTGCCTAAACACCATGTCTTTGCCATGATGTGTTAGCTCCTTCCCTTACCAGACATTACTATGTTCCCACCAGGATAATGTAGAACCCCAAGCATGTTACACTAAGTTTGAAAAGTGACTTAAACCAACTACCTAATTATTTATACTCCTAAGTGTTTCTATTTTTTTGTCTACTACACACCTGGACCTCTTTGTCATTTGGGGAGTTAAGTATGAAATGGTGAGATCTGGTAGGCCCACAGATGTCTGACGGGTCTAAAGTGCTCAGGGCCTGGCTCCATGGGAATTTCTTAAGCTTTCATCAGATAAAGTTTTGCTTCTACAAATAAATAAATAAATAAAAATCATGGGAGTTCTTTTCCCTTCCTCCCTGTAGCAAAGTGAGAGAAACTCACTCCGCAGACGGTTTTGTTTACATTTCAGGCCTAGCAACATTTAATTGGTATACATTCATCATGGTTATGCAATGTGGATTTGAGTGTTTTACTCTCAGACTTGGCTAGGTTGACTTGCTTTTCTGTGCAAGTCAGGAGTGACTTTATAACTACAAGATCACAGCTGGGACAAAAGAGTAAGAAGGGAGGATAAGAAATACAGAGTCAAGGATGAACGCATGAGAAAGGAAAATTGAGCAGCATGTAGAGATCATTGAGCTAAAATGAAGTCATCTCGAGACCTTTCAACGTGGGACATTAATTGCCGCCCATAGTTGTTAAGCTGTGTGGTTTTCAGAATACCTTCAAGAATGGGAGTGTCCATGGAAATGAGCTGGTTAGCAGAGGAAGGTGGTTGTAGAGTAGATTGGGGGCAGCAGAGGCTCCCTTATGCCATCCCCTGGGATGTGATTTTCAAGGAGCTGAACTCCCTTCTAACTATATGTCTTGAAGCTACAAGTTTTTGAAGTCATTTAGGAGAGCTTTTTGGTGACCTTTTGAAAAATGACACTCTTTTTTGGTTGTAGAGAGATTTTTGCTATAGGGTGCATATGCTTACTGGGAAGACAAAAACAGAGAGAAATATAGAGAGACAGAAAGCAAGAAATTATCCCCCTCCCCCCCACCCCAGGTGAATGGCCACACCATAATCTCTTCTCCCTCATTGTCCTCTCAGGATCTTGGGTGCACACTCACTTTCCATGAGTTTTAAGCCACCGGGTCTGGAATTCAAGCCACAGTCGACTACATGGAAGTGCAGCGAACTAACCATTACACCATCTGCTGGTCCCCCCCAAACTTACATTCTCTTATTGGCCCATGTGAGGGAATAGAGAGAGTCCAGCCAGAGGGCAAAAACAAGTTCAGTGAGCACATGTTCCACGTGTCAGTGCTGAGTTGGAAAGGTGGGAGATTTGAGTTCCTCTGGCTCCTAATGCCAGATTCTTATTTCTATCCTTACTAAATTAATTTTTTTTGTTTGTTTGTTTTTGCCAGAAGGCACATGCACTTAACAGAGAGAAACGGGTAAAGAAAGAAAGCACCCTTCACGGGAGATGGCCACATCGCAGTCCCTTCTCCATTCTCCCCTCAGGATTTTGGGTGTATGTACATGTGTGCGCACGCTCGTGTACATGCATACGCAGTGTGATTTTTCAAGCCACTAGTTCTGGGACTCAAACTGCATTGTAGAATTCTAATGCTTAACAACCATGCCACCTGCTGGCCCTTAATTTTAAATTTTTTAAATTGGGGTAAAATACACGTTATGTGAAATTTACCATTTGAACCATATTTTATGTGTGCCGTTCACAAGGGTTAAGTATATTCATGATGTTGTGCCACAGATCTCTGGAAGTTTTTCAGTTTGAAAAATTGAAATTGTGCACCCACTGAACAGCTTCATCCCAGTTTTCCTTACCTCCAGGCCCTGGCAGCTACCATGTACGCTCTGTCTCTGTAAGGTGGACTGCTCTAGGTATCTCGTGAGTGGAATCATACAGTATTTATCTCTGTGACTGACTTACGTGACTTGGCGTAATGGCCTCAGTTTGTATCCATGTAGTAGCCTGTGTCAGAATCCCTTCCTTTTTGAGGCTAAATAATATTCTGTTGTATGGGGACCAGCAGATAGACTAATGGATACGTTGCTGGACTCTCACATTGCCAACCGTGGTTTGAGTCCTAGACTCGCTGGGTGTATGTGCATGCGTGCCCAAAATCCCAAGAGGAGAATGGAAGAGAAGGGATTGCAATGTGGCCATCCTCCTGGCAGATGATTTCTCATTCACTGTCTCTCTGGCTTTCTCTGTCTCTCGGGTTAGCACACCCAATAGCAAAAATCTCTCTATTTCTCAAAAAAAAATATATATATATACATATGTGTTTGTGTATATAGGTGTGTGTACGCTCTCAAAGCAAGGGCTCGTGTAAACTGTTGCTTGTGTATGTCACATGCTGCTCTCTGATTTGATGCGTTACCTGAGCAAATAAATAACATGACAAAGCCTCCCGCTCAGCCTTAGGAAGGAAGGCGATGTCTCCAAACTGGCCGTCTGGATGTGTCTGGAATGAGCATTTTTAATACCTGCCAGCATTCACTGGCTTCTAGTGAACTGTGTAGAGATAGCCTGGAGGAACCGAGGATCCTTTGGCTGTCAGATGCCTCCTCGTTTTCTGCCTTGATGAGCCTGTGCCATTGGTCCTGCTAAGTTATGTCTTCAGTAAACACACATATGCACATGCACACGGCATGTAGATGAAGAGGAAAAAAGGAGATTGCTATTCATCACACAGAAGATAAGCGTGTTCTTTTAAGCCTTCATTTCATTCTTGCTGGAGATGGTTAAGCAAATAATAGATGAGCATTCAACAGACTTTTAATTTAGTCTGGAAGATTCGGTTCCTAGATGGCCGTCTGCGATGGTGGTTTTATAAGCTGTGGATGATGGGCAGCCTCCTCTGGGACAGTGCGTGCTGCCAACGCTAAGCTCAATGTCACCCGTAGGTTTTTCTCGTTTTTACCTTCCCAGTGACGATTATACAGAGTAGGACACTAAGGCTGTGCAGAACTGAGGAACTTGTACAGAGTCCTGCCTCATGATGCTTACTGATCATGCCTGGCCCCCAAACAGAGATTTTTACAATGTAATTGATGTTTTTTTGTATGGTAAACTTAACACTACTCCCATCCCTCCAGAAAAGAAAGGCTAGTCGAATGGATCACCATAATGCGCTGCCCAATAATTAAGACCTGGCCTTGCTTGTTTCAGCTCTCCCCTCACCCAGTCTCCCCTCTTAGATTATTTTGAAGCAAATTTCAGATACATCATTTTATCTGTAAATATTTATTGTTGAGAAGGGGTCCTTTAAAATATAATCACAATACCATTGTCATGCCATGAGAAATAATATGTTCCCATCAAAATAAATACTGAGTCAGTGTTCGAACTTCCCAGATAAAATACTAATTTTATTTCTCAGATAAAAAATTTATTTAAATCAGATTTAAAATGCCCTGTACTTTGCAGTTTTTGTGGTCCCCTCTTCTTTATTCTCCTCTCAGGATTTTGGGCACATATGCATACACACCTGGTGTGTTTTTCTGGCTGCTGGGTCTGGGTCTCGAACCTCAGAGTGGGCCATGTGGGAATCACCTGCCTTAACCTTCTGCACTGTCTCTTGTATTTTTGTAAGTTTCTTTCACAAAAGAAAGATAGAGACAAGAACCCCCAAAACTGTCTCACATTGTCATCTTCCCCCCATCTTTCCAGCCATCCAGGATCATAGCTGTTAGTGCCCAGTTTGTACAGGTTGAACCAGGAACCGAACTCTGATCTTCCATATAGCTTCCAGCATTGTAGAGCATTGTGCTGCTTACATGTAGCTGGGCCTTAAATTTCTTTTCAGCCCTAGGTTTCTCTTTCTCTCTTCCTGCCAGATTAAAGAAATTACATCATTTGTCTCACAGTTTTGTTCATTCTGGGTGGTGATTTTTGCTGTGTTCCTCTGTCCCTTGTCTGCACTGTACATTGTAAATTTGTTCTTTGTTAGATGTTGGGACTTGATCAGATTGAATTTTATTTATTTTTAAAGTTTTTGCTGTAGGGCACATATGTTCAGCATGGGGTGGGAGGGGCAGTGAGAAATCACCCCACACATGGGATGGCAATGCCACAGTCCCTTCTCTTCCGTTCTCCTCTCTAGATTTTGGGCACACATGTACAGTGCCTGGTGTGATTTTCAAGCCATCAATTGTGATGGTTATGTGAAATTCAGCGCCTTAAAGCTCTTTGCCACCTGCTGGCCTAAGTTTGATTTTTTTTTGAGAGGAAATATTACGGAGGTAGTAACGTGTCCTTCCACAGTGGGACACATGTGGCTTTCTCTTTGTGTGGTATGTTAACAGCCACTGTTGGTCATGGCCTGAATAGTGATGGCATTAGAATTCTGTCATTTCTTTTTCCATTATTGCTTCTATTAAGGAGCAACAATATTATTCAGCTATTTTATTATCCTGAGTTAGAACTGGAATGAGAAACAGGGAAGATGTTGCATGGTTACCAAAAACAATTTAAGATTGTTTTCCAGTTCTTTTTGTCCTTAAGGTATTTCCTATTAGGATATGCAGTTAAATTTCGATGCTTTAAAATAATTGAAAATAGCTTCTTTCTGTGTGGTTATGACTCTGATTCAGTAAACAGTGAAGTCTGCTTTGTTTTACTTTAGATTTTTATAGATTGCTTTTCAAAGTATAATTTTGTTTCATAACTATGTAAACTAATTAGAGGGTTTCAAAGTCAAATCTATAAACCAGAGATATTCTGAGAATTCAACTAGCTTTTAAACCTGTCACTTTTACTTCCACCTTACCTAAGAAGTAACCATGTTGCTTTAATTTTTTGTTTTTCATTTCTTTAATTTAAAAAATATAACCAAATATCTTTATATAGTACTGTCTCCTGTTAATAAAGTAGAGCTTTATTAGCACACATGGCCAACCACAGTTCGAGTCCCAGACCTGGCGACTTGAAAGTCACCCCAGGTGTGTGTATGTGTGCCCAAGATTCTGAGAGGAGAAGGGAGGTGAAAGGATTGCAGTGTGGCCATACTTTCTGGGCTGTGATTTTCAGCTTTCTCTTTCTCCCTGTCTTTCTGGTGAACTCACGTGTCCTATAGCAAAAATCTCTCTCAAAACAAGACAAACAAACAAAAAGATTATATTCTCTCGGGGCCACAGGTGATGTAGTGGTTAAGGCACTGGACTCCCTCAGGGCAAAGTGTGGTTCAAGTCCCAGACAGTAGCTTTAAAATCAGTCCTGGTGTGTGTGTGTGTGTGTGTGTGTGTGTGTGTGTGTGTGTGTGTGAATACCTAAAATCCTGAGAGGAGAATGGAGCAGAAGGAATTATGATGTGGCCATTGCCCTGCGGGGGTTATTTCTCACATTCCTCTCACTGTCTCTCTCCAGCAAGCGCATGTACCCTATATTTAGGCAAAAATTGATCTATCTACCTATCTCCATCCTATAAATCAGGGAATATTGTGGTATATAGAGAATCAGGATAATTAGCAGTATAGGCAGACATAAAATTAGTGAATTTTTAGAGCTGGATTTTTTTTTTGGGGGGGGGGTACAGGTTTTTGCTATAGGGCACATGCACTTGCCAGAAAGACAGAAAGTGAGAAATCACCCCCCGGGGGGATGGCCACGCTGCAATTGCTTCTCCTCTTAGGATCTTGGGCACGCGCGCACACATGCCTGGAGTGAGTTTAAGCCACCAGGTCTGGGACTCAAACCGCGGTCGACTACATGGTAGTCCAGCAACGTAGCCATCATGCCATCTGCTGGTCCCTAGAGCTGGTTTTAATAAGAGCAAACACTTAGGTGGCACTTACTTTGTGCTGTTCTAAGTCTTCTCCGTAAATTAACTCACTCAGTTCTCACAACAGAAATCGTCTCTTCTGGGGCTACTTCCATTCTACAGATGAGGAAACTAAGGCACAGAGGGTTCTGGTGACTGGCCTAAGGTCTCAGAGCTAGTCATTAGGAGAACTGAAATTTGAATGCAGAGTCTTCTCCCAAAAACCACGTTGCAGCTTTAGAATGGCTGGAATTAGATTTGCTCATTCTGATGCGTTGGGAAACCACAACCCCAAGGTGGTGATGTTGAAGGTCTGAGTACCCCCGTGTCCTTTCCTGTGCTTTATTACCTTGTCTCATGGCCACTAACTTGTCTGGCAGCTTCTTGTTGAGTCTGAACTTTGTTTTGATCTTACTACAAGCTAAAAGCTTAGCTCGTTGGTCATGGTGTTGATTGTGGTGATATTCAGATTCTATTACTCCTTTTTCTATTACTGTGTCTATTAAGAAGCACCTGTTTTATTCGACTCTTTTATTATCCTGAGTTAGAATTGGAATAAGAAACAGAGAAGATGCTACATGATTACCAAAATCGATTAAAGATGTGTGTTATATGAGACTTTTGCATCAAGGGCAAAGGGCTTTGTTACTCAGGACGCTTCATCGGCGTGGATGTCTCTCTCTGTTCTATGTACCATGGGGGTGATGCTGAGGGCCAGGAGGTATGCGTACCCTTGATGAGCTGTTACAGGACAGGGACACTAAGTTTGGAGGATTCATAGTTTTTTTTTTTTTTAGAGTTATTTATTTAATTTTATTATTATTATTTACTTTGCCATAGGGCATGTACATTTGACAGAGACAGTGATAGAGAACATAAGAAATTACCCCCTATATGGGGATGGCCATGCCGCAATCCCTTGTTCTAGACTTCTCCTTGGGATTTTGGGCACGCATGCACATGTGGCAGGTGTGAGACTCAAGCCATCAGATCTGGGACTTGAATTGTGGTCCACCATGTGGAAGTTCAGCTTCTTACCCATCACAGCATCTGCCGGCCCCAAATTTTCATGACTCTTAGTGGAAGGCATCCTCGTTACAGTGCAAACCACTGAGTGAGCGATTTCAAGTCAGTCAGTGATGGACAGTGAGGACTCCAGGCCAGGTTGTCTGGGTTACTCATGGTTCCTCCTTACTTGCTGGCCTGTAGCTCAGCTTCTTCCTGGATACTGCGGGAATAACAGTAGTAGTTCTTTCATTGGAGATGTTGTGGTGATTATCGGAAGTGACATGACAATGCGCTGTCCCTGGCATCTGGGAACTGCTCTGTGCACTGTTACCAAGTCGAGGATGAAGTGTCAGCACAAAGCCCCTCTGCTCGTTTGCACTGTGTCTAGAATTCAGCTGTAGTTGTTTGTGTCTTCCTAAATAGGGTCTGAAGCTGCGCTATGTGACAAGGCACACACTGGCATGTGGGGCTTTGTATACTAATTACAGTCAAATAAAATTTGCAACTCAGTTTCTCACTTGGATTTGCCGCATTTCAAGACTCAGTAGCCCCCTGCAGAGGCTGGCTACTGTTTAAAAAATAGATTGTCGGTGATGTTTCTGTCATCTTGCCAAGTTCTTTTGGACTACTCTGGTCTGGAGCTTTCAAATCTTGAGGGATTTGATGACCTTATAATGACTGAGTGTTTAATTTGGGGGCTCTTTTCCTGATACCACTGCCTTTTCTTTTAAGAAAGATATTTTTACTATATAGTGCTTGTACTCGCCCGAGAGACAGGGAGACAGGAAGTGAGAAATCACCGCCCCACCTCCCGCCATGCCACAATCCCTTCTCCTCCACTCCCCTCTTGGGATTTTGGGCAGCACACACACGTACCCAGCATGAGTTTTAAGCTGCCAGGTCTGGGACTCGAACTTTGCTCAACTACCTGGGAGTCTAGTGATGTAACCGGTATGCCATCTGCTGGTCCCACCACTGCCTTTTCTAGGAATACAAAAGAATGTGCTCAGTGCTGCTTGTAGGGGACGCTCAGACTTCAGCGCCTGCCCGGTTAACAGAGATAAGAGAGCCCTTGCAGAATAAGTTGGAGAGTGGAGAGTTTCCCCAAGGTGAAGGCTGAGGCTGTTCTAAGAGGGGGCCAAGGGTCTGTAAGGATTTCAGCCTCGCCTTCCCCTGAGCAGGCCCCCTGGGTGGTGGAGGCTGCATTTCTTCCTTTGCTGCTGTTCCCAAGACATCCCTGAGTTCCAACGTTCTGTCCTGTTTCCCTCGGTTACCATATGTCCTCATTCGGTCACTGTAAATACGGGACACAGAAGACCTTTCATTGAGGTGTATCCATTAATTGCCTCATCTGACTCCCAGAATCTACAAAAAAGAGAAAAACCCATCTTAAAAGGAGCAGGAGAACCAGGACACCTTTCTCCCCCTTTCTTTGGGTTTTGTCTCCTTGAGAAGCGGGAGGAGGGTGTCGGCTGTGTGTTTTGTAGCTGCATAACTGTCTTTCCAGCCAACGACCTAAAAGGAAACCACCCACTCGTATTAAAATGGGTTTCTGCTCATGAGCTCTTGAGAGCTCATTAGACGCGGCATTGGTGAGGGGTCCTGTCCTCAGCTGTCATCTTTCTGCCTCCCCTGGTGAGTGGGTAACAGGAACAAGGCAGTCTATGGCCTGGCCCAGTGAGGAGCAAGTGCCAGGAGACGATCTCTGCCTCTGGGAAGGCAGCTAGGTGGAAGGGCATTTCTGAGCAGTATTTTTTAAAACAACAAGGAAGATTGATAAATCAGTGGAAGAAGAAGAATGGGAGGGGGCTTGCAGGAAGAACAGGTTTTTCAGAGTTTAATTTGGGACAACGAATAGCGTATGAGAACACCTTCCCTAGTTACACAATTGTGTGTAAGTTAACAAACCTCAGTTTTCACATCTGTAAAAGGGGCACGGGGCTGTCCTGAGTTGAATACATGTGAATCATTCAGAATTTTACCTGGCTTGGAGTGAGCACTCAGCTGTTTCATTAGTATTTTTCTTCTTCCTCTTTATATTTTTGTTATTACTGTTGAAGCAGAAATGGGCTTCGGAGCTAAATTCACCTGTCAGCTCTGCTATTGATCCTGTGCAAGCTACCTGGAACTTTCTGAGCTCAGTTTGCTCATCATCAGAATGGGGATAATGCTATCTACGTTAAAAGGCTTTTTAGGGAATATAAATGAGGTATTGTCTCAAATTCTTGTGCAGGCTTGGGCATATGAAGGTCCCTAGTAAATGTTAGATTCAGCCTCTCCTTTCCCCAGCTCACTGTCTTGGTAGTAATTTGGCAACCTGCTTAGTCGAAGTGCTGGAGGGAGATGGCATTTGAGGAAGAGCCCGGCAGCTGTGTGTAGGGTGGGTTAGCTCCTGCGACGACGTAGCTTTTGGTATCTCGGTATTTGTGTCATCCTTACAAGACGGTTCCTTTAACTGTCACAGTGGTTCTTTGCCTGTGTCAGAGTACTGGGTTCCTCTTACTGTTACAGT
>NW_006159539.1:7434475-7446737 GCF_000334495.1 Tupaia belangeri chinensis
CCTCTGTCAAAATACTCCAAATGTTGGTTCCAGCAATTAGTGTAATGTCTATGTTGCTGGACTCCCATGTAGTTGACCACGGTTCGCATCCTGGACCCAGTGGCTTAAATTCACGCCGGGCTCGTGTACGTGTCTACCCAAGATCCCGAGAGGAGAATGGAGGAGAAGGGATTATGGCATGGCCATCCCCCCAGGGGTTGATTTCTTGCTTTTTGCCTCTCTCTCTGTCTTTCTGGCGAGCTCACGTACCCTATAGCAAAAATCTCTCTCAAAAAAAAAAAATAGTGCAAATGTTTTATGTATATTTGCTAATTCAACCTGCAGGACAGCTGTACAAGGTGAAACTGTTCTCACTGTACAGATGAAGAAACGGAGACACAGAGAGATTAATTTGCCCACTGTGACCATAGTGTATGCAGTGGTGTCAGGATCTGAACCCAAACCCATGGGCCCCAGAATCTATGCTCTTCACTCTTTGATTGACAGTTTGGAATTCTAGAGACAGTGGGGGGTCTGTTGTAGATTCAGCATCCATGTGGTCTGGAACTTTGCATAGGAAGGAGCCAAGGGGGCTGCAGACCACAGAGCTAGTCTGGGAGAAACTGTGGCTAGGAGATTTTAGCCTCGCCCAGAAAGGTCGGGCTGGGAAGGACAGGCCCAAGGTTTTCTGAGTTTGGGCTGTGCTGTTAGGCTGTCCTCCGGGCTAGCCTTGGCCTGCTGTCTGCTTGGCTCCTGGCAGTGGCCTTGGGCATCAGAGGGAGAACGTGGCTCTGTGACAGAACTCCCAACCTTCTGGTTTTGCAGGGCTGGCTGTTTTCCCCAGCTCTGCAAAGGGAACCCCTTTCCCCATTGTTTACTGGTTGTAGCCAGGCTTGGCACAGGCAGTAAGGTGTGCCTTGTGCCACCTCCAGCCCCTCCTGATGAAATCTTTTGTGGGCCTGGCATGCTGGTGAGCTGGCAGTGCCGGGGGTGTGCCATGCTGCTGCTCCTTCTGCCCCTGTGGTCTGGGTCGCTATTTACACCCCCCGCCCCATCCTTTTTGCTTCTTCTATCCTCCTACACACCCCTGCCCAGGATCCCTCCCCTACTGTGAATCATTAGGAGCCCTCAAACCCCACAGGGTGCACCCCCAAGCCGTATCAATTTGCTGCTGGTGTGACATAGCCAGGCACTATTCGAAGCACTTAGCACAGAGAGACTAAGTCAATTGCCCAGGGTCACACAGCTAGAGAGTAGCAGAGTCAGGCCTGGGACCGTGGCAGCATGGCTCTGGGCCTGTTTCCAGCCCCTCTTTCCTTTGCCCTTGCCACATGATCCCATCATGCCGTTGGCAAATGTCCTTTCTTCGTGTCTTTCAGCTTTCCCCTTCTCTCCCTGTTCCCTGTGTCTTGCTTTCAAGCTTGCTTTTCCTCCTTGGAATCAGTGACAGCAGATCCCCCCACCTCTTCTCCAGAACTGGGGCGATTCAGGTCTTTGTGCTTCTCTGGGCTCAGGTCAGCATCATCTCTGTTTCCAGAGCCTTTCAAAGGGGTGACACCTGCCCGTTCTCAGTAACAGTGTAACAGCAATGGACGGAGATACTTACCAAGCATGGTTCTGTGCTGGCCCAGGCCGAGCACTTCACAGTCCTCCGTCTTCTCATAAGGTGTTCTTCATGAGGAGAGAGGAGGGAGGCTCGGGAGATTAGCCAAGAGGGGTGGAGCCAGGCTCAAACCCTAACCTGTGACTCCAAATCCAGGCTCTTACCACAGTCCAGGAGGCCTCTCCATGATCATGGCAACCCCAGAAAGCCTCCTGGGCCCACAGCTCCTGCAACGTGTGTCACAGCAGGTCCTGTTTGCTGCCGAGTACACCTTTCTTTTCTTTTTTTTTTTCTTTCTTTTTCTTCTCTTCTTTTCTTTTTTCTTCCTGTTTCCCTTTCTTGTCTTCTTTTATAGGTTTTTTTTTTTTTCTTCCTGCTATAGGGCACATACTGGTCAGAAAGAAACAGAAGGAAAATGAGAAATCACCTCCCTAGGGGTGTGGCACCACTGCAATTCCTTCTCCTCCATTTTCCTCTTAGAATTTTGGGCACGCACGCATGCACATGCACTCATCATGTGTTTCAAGCTGCCAGGTTTGGGACTCAAACTGTGTAGTCAGCCATGTGGGATTGAGCTGCCTTAACCACCATGCCACCTATTGACTTGTATACCTCCTCTTCCATGAGGAACCTTCAGTACATGTTCTGCCTCCTGCCTCTTGCCTCCCTGAGCAAGGTGTTTAACCCCCGCCCCCGCCCCCCCTTTTTTAAGAAAGATTTTTGCTATCGGGAACATGCTTTTTCTAGAGAGACTGAGACAGACAGAAAGAAAGAAAGAAATCACCCCCCAGGGAGGATGACCCCACCACAGTCCCTTCTCCTGTGTTCTCTTGGAATTCTTGGCATGCGTGCACATTTGCCCTGCATGAGTTTTAAGTTGCCAGGTCCCAGACTTGAACTGTGGTTGGAGTCCATTGATGCGACCATCATGCCATCTGCTGGTCCCACTGTCACCATCTTCTGATCACCCTGTCAGGAGGAAGACCTTGAGAGTGTCCTGGGCAGTTGCTGCTAAGCGCTGGTGCAGGATGGAGCCAGGGCGACCTTGGCCTTTGTCCTGGGACTTGGCCACCCTGCCATTTTAGGAGGGTGATTTATTGAAAAAGAGGTGGATGGAGGAAAATGAGAAAGGAAATCACCTTTTGAAATTTATGGCCATTTTCTCCAGCATTAATGTGCAAGCCTCTGGCCATTGCAATTAGAGGTCGTTAGGCAGCTACACGGCGAATTAATTCTGCAGGTTCCCCTGTGTGATTGCAGGCGAAACTGCTCCAGGGCAGGGAGGAAGGGGTGGGGTGCTCCGCTGGGTGAGCAGGTTACAGTGCTCTCCTGGGAAGGGATGGAGAGCTTGCTCAGGTGCCTGTGGTGTGGAGGGCATAGACTCCACTGTCCCTCCCCAAGTGACTGATTAGGACTGACCCCAATGCCTTGAGTGTCCCTTGAAGGCTATGGGGTCAGAGATCCAGCAGTTTGTGTCAGAAAAGTGACATTGTCACCCAGTGAAGGGGGCCCTGGTCTTACAGAAGGTCGGACTTCCCAAGGCTGGGTGACCTTGGCCAAGTTCCCTAGCTTCTCTGAGCCTCTTTTTCTTTCTCTGTAAAAGGAGAAGGATGGAAAGAGAGGAGCTAGAAGCTTATTTAGCTTTGTACCTGTTCCCACTTGGCATGTTTGTTTCTCACTCTTGCTAAAAAGAAGTTTTTTTGGTCCCTTTTCCTTTTTGAGTTTAAAATACCTTGTATTCATTAACCTTCAGGGAGCTTGTGTGCGCACTGGCACACTCAGAGCACCCAGGCTTTGCGCTCTCCTCAGGCTCAGGCTCGCTTCATATATGGCGGGAGCCTGGCAAATGGCAGCCGGTTCCCAGGCACCTATGGCTCTGAGATCAAAGCCCAAGGGGGTGGGTGCTGGTCTTTGAGGGACGGCTGCCAGGCTGTAAGCGGGGGTCTGTGTCAAGGTACCCAGATGCTCATTGGCTGTGCATCTCCTGCCTTTGGTCCAGGTGTGACCCTTTTGTGACAAAAATGTGATAGTGAGTTTGTCATTGGTGTCGTTTATTCAATTAAGTGTCCTGTTCTTTATTCTGAGATAATGCCCCGCCTATTGTTTTACTGTTGAAATTTACCTGATTTTGGAAAAGGATAGTTTGGGGTCAGTAGCTTTTTTTTTTTTTTTTTGCCATAGGACATGTGTACACGCCAAATAGGGAGATAGAAAAAATGAGAAATCACCCCCCCCCACCAGGGGGGATGGCCCCACCACAATCTCTCCTCTCCTCTGTTCTCTCAGGACCGTGGGCACACACAAACATGCACCCGGTGTGTTATTCAAGGCACCAAGTCCAGGACATGAACCAGGAAGTTGGCCATGGGTCGTCTAGTGCTTTAACCACCATGCCACCTGCTGGCCTAGTAGCTTTTTTTATTTATTTATTTTTTTTTAGAGAGATTTTTACTATAAGGCACATGCACTTGCCAGAGAGACAGAAAGTGAGAAATCACCCCCCACCCCCGTGGGGTAGTAGCCATGCCACAATCCCTTCTCCTCCGTTCTTGGAATTTGGGGCACACACACACACACACACATACCTGACATGAGTTTTACGTTGCCAGGTCCAGGACTAGAACTGTGGTCGACTACATAGGAGTCCAGTGATATAACCTTGATACCATCTGCTCGTCCCATAGCTTTGATTTTTAAGATTTTACTCATAAAAATGAAAAGAAGGTACTTCTGTGATGTACCCCTCAATAGTTCCTGTTCCAGTGCCCTGCAATCCATGGATATAGAAACTGCTGCACCCCTTCATGGCTGACCCACAGCAGGCTCTTGGGGGCCTCAGCACTCGGTTAGATAATGTTGCACAGCTCTGATGGGAACACTCAATTGTCCGTTGTGGAGATTGATTTTGCATGTTTCTCTGTAGCCTGAGGCTTAAACATGCCTCTGAGCAGCTCTGTCATGACACACCTGCAGGCGGCACTGTCCACAGACTGCCGTTGAAAAGATGTGGCCTGGAGTTGTGTCAGCGGCTTTCCCTCTTAGATTTAGAATGCTCAGTCAGGCTTCTGTTTTCAGACTTTGTTTTTACAGCAGAACTCTTTGCCTGTTGGAAATTTTAAGGGGAACCCCCCGGACACCACATAGAGAAAGCAGAGCCCAGGGCCCCTCTGTTTAACCTCACCTCTGCTGCTTTTTCTTCTCTTAAAGCATCTCTGTGGACCCTCTGTCTCTGCGGTCTAAGGACTCCACAGATCATACTATAAAACCTCATTTTTCCCCCCTTTTAATTTGTTAGAGGATGCATGCACTTGTTGGAGAGAGATGGAGAAGGGGAGTGAGAAAGCATCCCTCCCTTGGGGTAGTCACCATGCAATCCCTTCTCTTCCATTTCTTAGATTTTGAGCACACATGAGACTTGAATAGTGCAGTTGATGATGTGGGATCCAGTCACCCTAACCACCATGTTGCAGGCTTGCCAAGGGTGTTTGTTTATTTTAATTGAGGTAAAACATATATCACATAATGTTTGTCATCTTACTCATTTGTAAATATGTAGTTCAGTAATGCTAAGTATATTCACAGTATTGGGTAGTTTCTAGAATTTTCATTGCTCATAACTTGGGTCACTCTCCAGTAAGCAGTAGTGTCGGGGTGATTTGGAGTACTTTGGGCATGCTGCATGGCCTCAACATCCAAGGCTCTCCCTTCTCCATTTCTTCTCAGCCCCTGGCTCCCACCATTCAACTTTCTCTATGATTTGACTATTCCCATAAGTGGAATCAAACAGTGTTTGATTTTTGGGGACGGACTTGTGTCATTTACTATAATGTCCTCATGCATCATCCATTTTGTAGCATATGCCAGAGTGAATAATACTCCCTTTTTTCTTTTTATTTATTTTATTTTTATTTTTTTGAGAGAGAGATTTTTGTTATAGGGTACATGCACTCACCAAAGAGAGACAGCGAGAAATCACCCCCCAGGGGGATGGCCATACTGCAGTTTCTTCTCCTCCATTCTCCTTTTGGGATTTTGGGCAAGCACACACCGATGCCCAGCATGACTTTTAAGCCGCCGGATCTGGGACTCAAACTACAGTCAGCTATATGGGAGTCCAGCCACGTAATCAGCCATCTGCTGATCCCAAGGCTGAATACTAATCCATTGTGCGTGTGTGTAACACACCATGTTTATCTCTTGATCTGTCCTAGATACTTGTGTTGCTCCCACCTCCTGGCTGCTGTGAATACTGCCGTGAACAGTAATGTGTAAATAGGTCTTTGAGTCTCTCTTTTCACATTTCTTGGGCGTACACCCAGAAGTGGAAAGACTTGATGATATAGTCATTTTGTGAAAGTATTGGGGAAGCTGCTGTACTGTATTCCATTCCACTGTGTAATTTCTCTTTTATTGATGATAAAGTAGAGGGCCACTAGGAGCTCCAGCAAGGAATCAGAGCTCTAATGAGAGGAGGGAGGGCTGGGAGTGTGTTCTGCCCCATATTTGCTGGGCCGTGCTGTTGGTACAGCTGCCACCTTCTCCCCAGACCAGTGTCTGCTAAGTTCCAGGAACACCAATCTCTCTTTGACCTCTGCTGGGCTAAGCTTTGCTGGCCCCCTCCCACTGCTATCAGTCCAGGTGCCCAGCTCTGTCCTGGGCCCTGTAAATTGTCCTCCATTGGGTGCTCTTCAGTGGGGGACCTGTGCCTGCACAACCATTTACTTCCCACGTGCCCTGATGCCACCATGCACCAGGCGGTAACCTTGGACATGCTATACAGCCTCACCGTGCCTCAGCTTCCCTCGTGTGTAAATTGCTTCCTTAGGGTTACCGATAAATGTTGATGTTTGTAAAGTGCTTATCACAGCCAGTGGCACATGGGAAGTTCTCCGTCAGCGCTTGTCATTATTTGTGTGATTACTGTCACCATGCAAGGCCCTTCCTAAATCCAGAAAGCTGGCTTAGACCTCCATCAGTGCATGAGCTCCCAGGGACTCAGCAGTTCCAGATTTCTGGGCTGACAGGCAGGAAGGACAAGTTCTGTGACAAAGAGCTGTATTAGCAAGTGTGCTTAAGTTCTGTCCGCAGGAGAGAGACTGGGCCCATGAGCTGGCTGCCTCGCCTCCAGCTGAGCCCCCTCTTAGTATCACATAGCCAGGCAGCCAGCAGCTTGGGTGCTTTCTCAGCAGGTGACCTGTCACAGGCCTGCCTGTTTCCTCTGGAGCTCTGTTACCCTGCTCAGCCCTTGGCAAGATGACGGCCGGGGTATGGTGACACAGCAAGGACTAGAGGTTTGGATCTCCGACATGGAGGAGTCAGAGCTAATTGTACTTCCCCCACCAGGTGCCTTCTAGGAAGGAAGCTTGTCATGCACTGTGAACACTTGAGTCACTCATGAAGGAATGTAGGGGGTATAGAGGGCTACCCTGGTAAAGTGGGGGTGATCACAGCTGTCCTGAGATGCTGAGGAGGAGAGGTGGGAGCTTGTGTGCGCACATGTGCTTGCTCACCTCTCCAGGTATGATAAGAAACATTACATTTCCCTGAAACTTTCTATACTACGCATTAAGATCCTCTTGCTGCACTCAGATTTCAGTATTTCTGCAATATTCTCCGCCCCTCAGAGTGTGTACTCAGCCTCATGGAATTGTGTTTGGACAGGTGATGTTCTGAGCGGTGAACTGTATACTCCCTTCACTCGGCAAATGTTCCCAAATTATTTTCTCTATGGCGGGCACTGAGCTGGTTGGTGGAAATTTGATGATGCGCAAGAGAGACAAGGACCCTGGCCTCATGAGGTTGCATCTAGTAAAGAAGACAGCCTAAAATAAATGAATAAATAACTGAACATGGGGCCAGCAGATGGCATAGTGGTTAAGGTGCCAGACTCCCACATGGCTGACTGCAGTTCAATTCCCAGACCTCGTGGCTTGCTTTCTCACTTTCCGTCTCTCTTTCTCTCTGTCTCTGGTGAGCACATGTGCCCTATAGCAAACTTAAAAAAAAGAAGAAGAAGAAAAAATAAAAATTAAAATTAAAAAAATAACACAGTAACCCCAAGTTGTAATAGACCTTGTGACAGGAAGCTCTGCAGGTGGAGGTACCATGTGCAAAGGCCCTGTGGCAGAGAGAGAGAAGGTACTGTGCAGGACGGACCTCAGCAAAACCCTGTGACAGAGTGAACCGGAAGCCGATGGAGAGCTGGACCCTTGGACATGCTATACAGCCTCACCGTGCCTCAGCTTCCCTCGTGTGTAAATTGCTTCCTTAGGGTTACCGATAAATGTTGATGTTTGTAAAGTGCTTATCACAGCCAGTGGCACATGGGAAGTTCTCCGTCAGCGCTTGTCATTATTTGTGTGATTACTGTCACCATGCAAGGCCCTTCCTAAATCCAGAAAGCTGGCTTAGACCTCCATCAGTGCATGAGCTCCCAGGGACTCAGCAGTTCCAGATTTCTGGGCTGACAGGCAGGAAGGACAAGTTCTGTGACAAAGAGCTGTATTAGCAAGTGTGCTTAAGTTCTGTCCGCAGGAGAGAGACTGGGCCCATGAGCTGGCTGCCTCGCCTCCAGCTGAGCCCCCTCTTAGTATCACATAGCCAGGCAGCCAGCAGCTTGGGTGCTTTCTCAGCAGGTGACCTGTCACAGGCCTGCCTGTTTCCTCTGGAGCTCTGTTACCCTGCTCAGCCCTTGGCAAGATGACGGCCGGGGTATGGTGACACAGCAAGGACTAGAGGTTTGGATCTCCGACATGGAGGAGTCAGAGCTAATTGTACTTCCCCCACCAGGTGCCTTCTAGGAAGGAAGCTTGTCATGCACTGTGAACACTTGAGTCACTCATGAAGGAATGTAGGGGGTATAGAGGGCTACCCTGGTAAAGTGGGGGTGATCACAGCTGTCCTGAGATGCTGAGGCGTAGAGGTGGGAGCTTGTGTGCGCACATGTGCTTGCTCACCTCTCCAGGTATGATAAGAAACATTACATTTCCCTGAAACTTTCTATACTACGCATTAAGATCCTCTTGCTGCACTCAGATTTCAGTATTTCTGCAATATTCTCCGCCCCTCAGAGTGTGTACTCAGCCTCATGGAATTGTGTTTGGACAGGTGATGTTCTGAGCGGTGAACTGTATACTCCCTTCACTCGGCAAATGTTCCCAAATTATTTTCTCTATGGCGGGCACTGAGCTGGTTGGTGGAAATTTGATGATGCGCAAGAGAGACAAGGACCCTGGCCTCATGAGGTTGCATCTAGTAAAGAAGACAGCCTAAAATAAATGAATAAATAACTGAACATGGGGCCAGCAGATGGCATAGTGGTTAAGGTGCCAGACTCCCACATGGCTGACTGCAGTTCAATTCCCAGACCTCGTGGCTTGCTTTCTCACTTTCCGTCTCTCTTTCTCTCTGTCTCTGGTGAGCACATGTGCCCTATAGCAAACTTAAAAAAAAGAAGAAGAAGAAAAAATAAAAATTAAAATTAAAAAAATAACACAGTAACCCCAAGTTGTAATAGACCTTGTGACAGGAAGCTCTGCAGGTGGAGGTACCATGTGCAAAGGCCCTGTGGCAGAGAGAGAGAAGGTACTGTGCAGGACGGACCTCAGCAAAACCCTGTGACAGAGTGAACCGGAAGCCGATGGAGAGCTGGACTTGAGTGGTGGCTGTGGCCAGTTCTTCTGGGCCCTGCCAGCCATAGAGAAACGTTAGAATGCTTTTCTGATTAGAACAGAAATCCCCTGGACGATTTTCTGAGTGTAATAGGAATCCATCTGTATCCGTATGCGTCAGGTAGGAGGGATGTGATCTGCTTTGCATGAAAGGGTAATGGGTGCCTTTTTGTTTTTTGATCCTATAAATCATATTGGTGATAGATAGCCAAGGAAACGTAAAAGGCATGATCATGTGCTAGTTCATGGATTCAGTGTAGACTTTTTACTCCAGAGGGCAAGTCCCCAGGTCTCTTGGGTCCTTGGCCCATGAAAGCAGGCTCTCATAATGCATGCAGTAAGATGTAGAGATAATTCATACACATTCTTTGAGAAGTCGAGTGACTGATCTGATGTCACCCAGCTGGTCAGAGGTAAGCAAGCTCTACATCTTTGAATTTAATCTACACTGTTGCCGATGAGATCAGCCCCGAGTGGCCTGTGAGCCCCTGATCATGTTACTGTCCAGCGATTCCCAGATGTCCTCGGTTCCAGGCAGCCACAGAGCCGTTGAGGACACTCTCAGCCATGGTGGGATGGGAACACCTCCAATTTCATGGCAAATGGGAGAGATTGAAAAGCGGCCCGTGCCGGCTGACTCCCTCGAGCACATTCTTGTCTACCATGGTCTGAGGGACCGGTGTCTTAATATAAGTTTACACGGGGCCGGCAGGTGGCGTAGTGGTTAAGGCACGGACTCTCATGTGGCCAACTGCAGTTTGAATCGTGGACCCTGCGGCTTCAGACTTAGGCCAGGCACATGTGTGTGCATGTACAAGATCCCGAGAGGAGAATGGAGGAAAGGGATTGCGGCGTGACCAGCCCCCCATTGGGTGGTTTCTCACTTTCTGTCTCTCCAGCAAGTACACACATCCTATAGCAAAAATCTCTCAAGGGAAAGGGAGCGAGGGAAGGACATAGAACCTTCAAAGTACAATTTGCCATCTCAGGCAAAATGAGACTATATCTCAGTCTGTACTTCCCGTCTGCCATGTTCGTCTGCCGAGAAGAGGTCTCTAAAAAGTGTTAAAATAATAGTTAAGAGTTAACAGTATCTTTGGGGATCGGCAGGTGGCTTGGTGGTTAAGGACACTAGAGTCCCACATGGACGACTGTGGTTCATGTCCCAAACCTGGTGGCTTGCTTTCTAACTTTCTCTTTGTCTCTTTCTCCCTAGTCAAACTAATGAATAAATAAATAAACAAAAATTTAAAAAGAGTTGACAATATCTTTGACCTAGCAAACCTATTAAAGAAATTTTGTAGAGTCTCTTAAGAAAAGGAAAAAAAAAAAAACAAGACTGCATGCAGGTGGCCTGCATTTACATCCACAGAAAAAGGCGACACCTTCTGTGGGGCCCAAGCTCCTTTGTCAAAGACCCTTTGAAGTGCACCTGAGACAAAGCAATGGTAATACATTTACTGCTCCTATGAGGAACTGAGGTATAATCAGAAAAAGACCCCCTACCTAGGGAAATGGTCCATTCAGTTATGCTATGGGAACATGATGGAGTAATTTGCAGCTCTTACAGTTAATAGTCAAAAGAATATTCTGTAACTTTGAAATGTATACGAGAGAGAACCAAGTAGGAAAAGGCAAAACAAAACAGATGCTGAAACTGCAGTATGGATTGAGTGTGCAGTGCACTGAAGGGAAAGGGCCTGGAAGAATTATGCTCCCCCCTCCCCCCAACGTGTCTCTGATGCAGTTTTGTTACATTCAGAAGGAAGAATGCAATCAGAACCTATTTTCCCAGTTTAGTTGCCGTAGCATATAAAGGCAAAGGACGTGAGTTACTGGAATTACTCTCCTGTGAGGAAGGGCAGGTATGCATCCTTCCAAAACCTTCCAGCTGTGGAATGGTGAAGGCAGTCTTGTGGCGTTGCTTCTGGAGGAGGATCATTGTCAAATGCGTCTGTGAGTTCAAGGCAGGGTCAGCAGCAGGTGCTTATGGGCTGTTCCTCGTCCTCCGCGGTATTCCTTAAAGCAGCACAGAGAAGCTTGCAAACATCAGACGTCTGAGTGACCATGGGACATCACATAAGGCTAGGAGACGGTGTGTGAGCTTTTGGCTATGACTTTGCCTTCCCTGGCCTTGGGTGTGACCATGGAGGGTAGGACAGGACACAGGAAGCCACCATGCTTGCCTCTCCTGGAACCTCCCTTCTGGGATCCAACGTTAAGACCCCTCTTTCACATGGGTGGTCTTGATATGTGTGGCCTCCTGTGCTATCAGCTGCGTAGGATCCAGCTACTTTACCCACCGCGCCACCTGGCTGGTCCTGCACTGTGACATTTTGAGAGCTCTTGGCTTGACCCTTTTGGACCAGGTTCCTGTCCTTGTCCAGTTGCCCCTGGCAGGGTGTCTTTGGGATTCTTGCCTAGGTGGTAACCCATACCACTTTTCCCCTTCCTTCTCTGCTCCTGGTGTTTATGCAGTGGCTTTCAGGGGGAACTGTCAAACTCCAGTGTCTTGAAACCATAATATTAGAAGCCTGGTTCTCATGGGCAGGAAATGGGCTCTGTAGATAGGGCAGCCTTTTCCTCTGCACCAGAGGCCAGCAGACTGTCTCCTGTCATAAATTTGGTCATTTGTTGGTTTAACCTACTTCGCTACTTATTAAAAATGTGCATTAGTTCCTGACATTAACCCTGGATGTGAGCTTCTCCTGGAGTAATAAAGGCAGAAGCAAGAAACAACTGGCCAGTGTCTAGACAGGGCAGGCTTTCTCCTTTGCCCCACTCCCCCAGAGAGCATTCCTTGTTTGTTCCCAGGGGGCAGGTGACACTGGACCCTGGGTCAGCCTGTCCTGGATATTGAACTGTGTCCTGGTGCTGCTTGACCCATAGCTGCTGAAATGCCTCCTACCTCCTGCAGGTCAGAGAGCCTGACTACACCCAGTGAACAGAGCTCTTTCAGTTCCACGTGGGAGTTGTTTATCCTCCCAACTGGATGTTGATGTTTCAGCAG
>NW_006159539.1:7446872-7476043 GCF_000334495.1 Tupaia belangeri chinensis
CAGGACCGTGGGAGCAGAGGCAGAATTCAGATGGTGGATACGTGGCCAAAGGGAGATAAAGTGGAGAGTGACTTCTGCATTCCTTGCTCAGCTTTCCACACCCTAATAAAAGCCTGAGCCAGAAAGTGAGCATGAGGCCCTAGCCTCCAGTGATCACCTCCTGTGGTTTCTGTGCCATCTTTCTAATCAGAACCATCCTCTGGGACGCTTGCTCTCCCCTGCTTTGCATGGGAGAGCTGTCCCTCTGCAGGGGTCTGTGTGTGCCTCTGCTTAAGGCCCTGGGAGACGTTTTCAACCAAAGTGGCCACGTGTGTGCTGCCAGCCCAACATACTATTCCTGGACTTACCAGCTCTGAGGGTGACCTTGTGCACACGGCAACCCTGGGGTGGAAAGTGGGGGTCGCCAATACAGATACTTTCCAGTCCAAGTTCCAGTGTTCTTCCAAGAAAGTGCACACTGAGAATGGGCCCGAGATATACAAGCCTTTGTAGAAAACACATGCAGCCCTGGTTTGGGTCATTGCCGAGACAGGGAGTTTGTCCAAAATTGGAATTATCTCAGTGGTGCCGGGTATGGGGGGAGTCCTTGCTCACTGGTGCGCATTGTTTACAGACACGAGTGCTGGGTTTTTCTGCCCTGGTAAGAGAAGGCACTCTGAGGATTAGGAGGGGCACAGTTTAGGAAGTGGATGGTGAATCCCAGATGTGAGGTTGAAGGTCAGAGTCAGACTTAGGGAGTCCTATAGCCTGACTAATGACTCCGAAAATATTGTGGGTTTCCAGGCAGCATGTGCCAACCTCCTCACCAAGAGTCTCCAAGCTCTAGGAGTACCTCATCTTTTCATTTCCTTTAAGAACCTAAGGAGGGACCAGCAGATGGTGTAATAGCTACATTGCTGGACCCCCATATACTCAACTACGGTTCAAGTCCTGGATCTGGTGGCTAAAACTCAGGCGGGGCACATGTGCGTGTGTGCCCAAACTCCTGAGAGACTGGAAGAGAAGGGATTGCGGTGTGGCCATCCCTCCTGGGAGGTGATTTTTTGTTTTCTGTCTCTCTGGTGAGCTTATGCACACTATAGCAAAAATCTCTCTTAAAAAAAGAACCTAAGGAACTGGTCATTGGTAAACAGATCAATACTTTGGAAATTCGGGGAAGGATCCTGCCTACATCATCTTTTAAGAGAATATTTCTGTTTTTGATCCTGGTGTTGACTTCCCTGCCCTCTAGCAAATGTCATAATTGTCCTTAAGTCCACACAGTTCTTGACATGGACTTTTGGGTATTAACCCTCTGTACCCATTCCTGTGGTGTGAATGGGGTGGGTACTCAGATAGCGAAACAACTAAGGGGTGGGCCAGCTGGTAGCATGGTGGTTAAGGCATCTGGATCATACATGGCTGACTGCACCGTTCATGTCTCAGACCTGGTGGCTTGAAAAACATGCCAGGCATGTGTGCCTAAAATCCTGAGAGGAGAATGGGGGAGGGAGGTGGAAAGAGATTGCAGCATGGCATCTCTCATGGGAGTGTTCGCTAGCTTTCCCTTTGTATCTCTCTCTTTCTGTCTCTCACTGTCTCTTTCCAGCAAACACACACACTGTCTTAGGGAAAACAAACAAACAAAGACTAGAGGAAACAGATGCTTCTGTACCTAAATAACTCTGCATATAGATAAACATGGGGGAAGGATGGCCGATAGGCCAAACCCCTGCTTGGATTCAAACCCTGATTTAACTGCTTCCTGGCACCAGGTTCCTTATCTGTAAGGATGATAAAGTACCTGCCACAGAGAGTTGTGCAGATTAAGTTAGTACCTGTAGGGGGATTGGCTAAACGGTGCCTGTCAGCTGGCAAGCCCCATCAAAGTGGTGGAGGTGGTTCTTACTGTGGAGGTGAGCTCCCATGTATTCTTCATGAAAGAAATGCATCCCTCCGCAGAAATGTTAGTTCTGACTCGGGGGCTTTAGGAGAGAGGGAAACATCACACTCTTGAAGAAAGATGCCATAACAAACAAGGAACTGGCTGGAAGGAGGCTAGGAAGACCCAATGGTACAGAGCCTGCTCTGTGGTCAGAGGTTAGGGCGAGTGTCCAAGGGGATTTCAGAAGTGGGAAGTGGAATTGAGTACAAGTATATCTTGGTACCAGAAGTTTCTGAAATCCATGCATTTAACTTTTTGAAGACCTCTCATAGAATGACAGGGACAGTAGAGAACTGAAGAAGCAGACATCATTGCAGAAGGATGGTGGGTGTAGAGTCAGTGGCGTTGCAGGTGGTGTAAAGTGTCTGATGTTGCAGGTGGTGCAGAGTCCCGGGCCTGGCAGGAAGAAGAGCTCAGACCCGTAACTGGCCCTTGTTCCCAGACCTGGAACCAAGTGTCTCTTGGTTCATCTCAGACAGTCAGGATTCATTGAGGGAATGTGTAGTAAGACAGGCTTCCCCCACATAAGTGCATGGCCTTTCAACTTTTTGCTGTGGGCTCCACAGTCTAGTCCAGTGTTGCTAGCCACCTAAAGTTGCTAACACTTAACCGATTTCTTTCTTTGAAACACATTTTTATTTTGTCCGACTTCATTTCATAACCAATCTGATTATTCTGGGACCTGCTTCCTCTTTTTTAGGCTTAGGACTGGTAAATGTGTTGTTGAATATCCGTGGAAATGCAGGATTTTATGGTAGATGAAACAAATTTACATTTTGGCCAATTTCATCTGCTTCTAGATTTCCCAGCTGGTCTGATCATTCTAGCCCCTGCACCTGCCGTTCAGGCTGAGGGCTGGTGGACATGTGGCCGAATGTCTTGGTCAATGCTGAATTTGATGGTACACAAAACTCTAGTTCTGTCTTTAGTAATGCAATGACAGAATTCTGAGGAGCTAGCCAGGGAACCACCCTTTGTGATTCCAGCAAGAGGTGGTAGCTAACACTCCATCTGAGAAAGGAAAATAAAACAGGAACTATTTTTCTGGATTTCACTTCATTTACCAGAGATTAAGCAGTTGTGCATATTCTCATTGCTACAGTCAGTTCTGTGTTCCTTGCGGGTGATACTGCTTGGAGGTGAGGATAAGGTCACATCATCAAGTGAACATAATTTTTCTTGAGATATATTTTACACTCCATAAAATCTCCCCTTTTCAAATGTAGGATCCTGTGGTTTTTAGTGTATTTGCCATGTGGCAGCCATCATCTAATTTCAGAACTTTTCATCACCCCCAAAAGAAACTCCATTAGCAGTCACCTTCCATCCCTGCTCCCCACACCCCAGACAGTCACTCATCTGTGTTCTGTCTTTGTGTATTTGAATTTTCTGGACACTGCATGTAAGTAGAGTCATACAGTATTTGGTCTTTCACATCTTTTCAGTTTGCATGATGTTCTCAAGGTTTATCCACATCATTATGTCATCCATTTTATAGCTACACAATATTTTGTGTGTGGAAATAACAGACTTTTAAATTTATTCATCAATCAACAGACATTCGGATTGTTTCCATTAGTTCTGCTTTTACCACTAATGTAATTCTCTTCTTTTTTTTTTTTTTGCTAGAAGGCATGTGTGTTTACCAAAGAAAGAAAGAAAAAGGGAAAGTGAGAGAACACTTCTTATGGGAAAGATCACACAGCAATCCCTTCTTCTCCATTTTCTTTGGGGATTATGGGTATGCCCACATTTGTGCCTGGTGTGTTTTTCAAGCCACCAAGTCTAGGACATGATCTGCACAGTCGGCCATGTTGGATCCAGCTGTCTTAACCACTAGGCCATGGAACCAGCTCAACTCCTGTATAACTTCCTAGAAAAACATATTGTCAGTTCTTTGGGATATATACTCAGGAGTGTAACTGTGGAGTCATAAGTAAATATGTTGAACATTTTGGGAAACTTCCAAGCTATCTTGAAAGCAACTGTGGCATTTTATATCTCTACCAATAGTGCATGAGGGTTCCAGTTTCTTCACACCCTTGCCAACACTTCATGTCAGTCTCTTTGATTGTAGCCGTGCTAACGGATGTGAAGTGGTTTTGATTTATATTTCCCTAATGACTAATGGTGTTGAGCATCATTTTGTCCTCTTATTGACTGTTTATTCTTTGGCTAAATGTCTCTTCAGATCCCTGGCCCATTTTTTTAAAGAGGTTTTTGCTATAGGGTGCATGCACTCGCCAGACAGAGAGAGAGAGAGACAGAAAGCGAGAAATCACTCCCAGGGGGGATGGCCATGCCACAATCCCTTCTCCTCCATCCTCCTCTCAGGATCTTGGGCATGCATGCACATGTGTCCATCGTGAGTTTTAAGCCACTGGGTCCGGAACGCGAACCACAGTTGACTACATGGGAGCCCAGTGACATAGCCATTATGCTAACTGCTGGTGCCTCCCTGGCCTGTTTTTAAGTTGAGTTATTTTATTGTTGAGCAGTAAGAGTGTTTTATATTTTCTGAATACAAGACCTCTATCGGCTGTATAACTTGTCAACATTTTCTCCTATTCTGTGAATTGTCTTAAGTATTCTAGTGCCTTTTACCAGCATATTGAGCTCTTAATAAGCCACATGATAAGTACCTGGGATGCATGGTCAGTGCTCAGACACTCCAGCAAAAAACAATGACAGCTTAGTTTCACCAGCACCTTAGGCAGGCAAGCACCTGGCATAGGTAAGGACCAGTGATTTGAGTACTTAATGAATGGTTCTTTTCGCCTCTTTCTGAGAGCAAAAATGGATCTTGGTAAGGTAGACAGAAGTGGATAATGAATTGTTGAGCAAAACCGCAGAGGCCAAAGATGCAAGATTGCATGTTGAAGCATCTTGTTTCTGGATATTATTTCCAGGATCGATGCAGGGGAAGACTAGATGCAGACCTCGGCTTGCACCTGTGTTTCTGACGCAGTAAATACACTTTTCTGAAATCAATAGGGGGGTTCTGCAGAGCCTTAGAAACGTGCTGTAATTATCGTGCCAAGAATTGCAGTTGTCACTTATTGATTCTGTCTTCTCAGCAAGTATCTGTATGTTTCCTCTTGCTTCTTACGCCATCTTCAAAATCTAATTCACATAAACCTCATGATGATGCTGGGTCCAGGAGGGATGAGGGGATGAAATTCAGTGAGGGAAGCTCCATCCACACCCTGCTTAGGGAGAGAGATTTAGGGACAAGGTGAACAGTGTCCTCTCAAAAGTAGATCAAACGATCCCAAGAAATGGATAGGCAACAGTCTCAGAAAAGCAAGGAGACTCTCATTCTCCAGGTCAGACCACGAAGGAGGCTTTCTTCATCCTGGAGAGCAGTCCCACGTCATTCCCGTGGAGGAAGACATCTACTAACATTTATAAAGTGGCTAGTGCGAGATAAATAGTCATCCTGAAAAGTGGCGTTCATTGAGTGGTTTGAGTCCTGGATTCAGTGGCTTGAGGTACATATTGTGCATGCATGCCCCAAATCCTGAATGAAGGTTACAATGGAACAGAAGGGGTGTGATGTGACCTTTGCCATGGAGGGTGCTTTTTGAAATTTTCTCTCTCTTTCTCCCCCACCCATCGACTCTTTCCAGTGAGCATCCATGCTCTCTGGCAGGTGGGTGGAAGGATGGATGGAAGGATGGAAGGAAGGAATGATGGATGGATGGAAGGAAAAAAGGAGGGATGGATTCACTTGCCGAGTCTCGCATTCACTCATTCATTTTCTCTTTCATTCATTCCACAAACACTTATTGAAATCATGTTGAACATAGGAGGGGCCCATGCTAACTCTGCTGAGACTGAGATGGACATTGTTGTGTTGTCTTCGGAAACCAGGGCAGGGAGGCAAAGGAGCCCAGAGCTGCTGAATGGGGTGGGAAGATGAGAAAGCCAGACCTCTCTGGGAAGCTTAGGAGGGCCTCCTGGAAGAGGTGGAGCCCACAAGGAGGAGCAGGTGTGTGTCTGTAGATTGGGGTGTGACAGGTAAGTTCTCGTTAGGGCTTGCACCCATGGAGCCACAGGGTGTGGATGGGAACCGCAGGGAGTCTGGTGTGATGGTGACAACAGCTGTCACTCAGAAATGAGGAAAGTGAGCTTGACAGCTGGAGCGCCCCACCCTGGGTGGCTCTGCTTGGCGGGAGTGTGCGTAGCAGGAGTTTACAAGGAGCCTGCTGGGCTCTGTAGGGTGGGGTGGCGACACCTGCTTGCATTGTTGAGTCTGTCTGGAGAGATGGCCCTGTGTTGTTTCTGGGATGTGCAGATACTCCCTGCAACATCAGCATCTCCAGTGCTGGTTTTTTCTCGAAACAACATCTTCCTGGAGCTGCAGGGAGGGAGTGGATTGGTTCACATAGTGGGTGGTTCTCAAACTTTAGGATTCTTAGAAAATTTTGAGGGCCCCAAAACTCTGGGATTTACGTGGGTACCATGTAGGGGTTTACTGTGTCAGACATTAAAGCTGAGGATACATGGGTGTCCATTCTGCCACCCTTCAGTGATGATGTCACACATCATGGACAAGGGGTCTTCACAGACTTCATGGAAAGCATGAGAACTGTGTGTTGGTTTCAAAATTGTTTTGCACCAAAATAAATTTGTACTTCAATCTCATTTTTCCACATTTTTTGAAGCCCCTGCAAAGAAACACCCTCTGTACACTCATGAGAAAATGGAAAAGGCAAGTAAAGCCCTAGTATCATTACGAAAATAGTTTTGACCTCTCAGCCTCCACCGTCCTCTCACAAAAGAGTGTTGGAGATCCCCTGGTTTCTGAAGCACATTTTGGAAATCCTATTGGATTGGGAGCCTGTAGGTACCTCCACCCTCTCCCTTGTTCCTGAGCCGAGGGTGGAGGGGATAGATTGTTTATCCCCTGATAGGCGGGTCCTGAATGCCAACTTGAGGCCAGGCATAGTGCTGGGCCAGGGCTGGCAGGGTTGGGAGATGCCCCAGTGAGTGAGGCAGACAGAATTGGCTGCAGTACCCAGGAGCTCAGTAAACAGTTGCAAAAATACACACTTTGGTGGCACCTGTGATAAGGCTATGAGCGAGTATGACAAGGGGCCTGGCCTACTCAACACACAGACTGAAGAGCAGCGGAGGTGGGAGGGCGGGTAGTGCTGCAGGCCCAGGAAGTGGTCCTTGTACAGGGCTTTTATCAGGATGGAGGTCCCAGTGGTTGGAGGAGCTCAGGGAGTGGGGGGTTGAGTAGATGCATTAGAGCAGAGAGAGCGTGGCCAATGAAGCACCCTCTCTAACACAGCAAGGGTCTGAGGGGCAGGGAGTCCATCTCTTGTCTGGTTGCAGGACTTTGAGTTGCCCTCCTTGGGCACAAGAGGAGTTCCTAGCTCTCTACTGCCACCCATAGGCTGCTCCCCACCAGGTTTCCTAGTTTCAGGCCAGCCCCCTCCCTGCCTCTGCCTTGGGTGGAAGTCACTCTCTGTGCCAGCCCCTGTCTCACCTCCAGGCTTTCCCCACACCCCAGTCCTCTTGTCCTCCTCTGCCTCCTGTCATCTCTCATTGATAAGAGTAATTGCAGCTGTAGTCACACTATTGGCCACTGTTTAAAGTGCCCTACAAAACGTTCCCTCAGGGGGCCAGCAGGTGGCATGGTGATTGGGGCCCTTGTACTCCCTCATGGAAGACTGTGGTTCGAGTCCCAGGCCTCCTGGCTTGCTTTCTCACTTACTATGTCTCTGTTGAGTATATGGGCCTTATAGGTAAATTAAAATAATAATAAAAAATAAATTTTAGATAAAGATTTTTTGCCATAGGGCACATGTGCTTGCTAAAGAGAGACAGAGAAGGAGTGAGAAATCACCCTCCAGGATGATTCATAGCCACACCACAGTCCCTAATTTCTTCTATTTTCCTCCTGGTATTTTAGGCTCGCATACAAGTGATTTTCAAGCCACTGGGTCTGGAACTTGGCCCGTGATCTACCATGTGGAAGTCCAGCACCTTAACCACTACACCACTTGCTGGCCTCAATAAATCTTAAAAATAAACAAAGGGTTCCCTCAGTCTTCACCATGCCTGGGCGTTAGATCCTATTGTTCTCCCCATTTTATGGACAAGGAAACTAAAGTCCTGCAGAGGTTAAATATCATGGCACAGACCACAGGTCGACTGTTAACCACAATATTGATCCGTTTCTCAGGCTATGCCATACTCTTTCTGGCTCAGTACAAGCGCATAGTAGGTCTTCATCAGGAGTTTGACAAATGAATTCTTCCCCGTACTCCCCCTTTCCAGACATGGTGCCTTTTGTATAGTGAGTAATTGGACAAACAGACCAAGGAGCAGATGACTGGCTCATGTTAATGTGGTCGGAAACTGTAATTACCAGTATTTTTGAGGGCAGAGCTATGAGTTTGTAATAACTAGATGGTTCTAAAACCAACCCAGACGTTGGTGAATAGCTTCCAAAATGACTTTGAATACTGTCAAGGTCCTTGCCACCAAGTGGTATTGTTTTTGCTTTTAACAAAAGCAAAATAAATAAATAAATAAAAGCTTCTAGGCATATGTATTTTTTGCACAACAGGCTGGGACTTAGTCCCAGTGAGGAGATGAGGAGAGGGTGCTTTCTGTGGCATTGCTCAGAAGGAGCATCCCAGAAGTGTGGTCCGGGATCAGACACCAGTTTTTAGAGAAGGAAAATGAGCTAAGGCCTGACCATTGTAATTCTGTTATCTCTGACATCCTGCTGGGGCTGCCTGGCTCCTGAGCTCTGCACAAATCTCTGGGTGGCCTCTCAGAAGCAGGGCTGGCACTCAGAACCTGTGTTTGTCTTCATGAGCAAATAATCAAGAGGGAACTTGATGCAACATGGGCCCCAAGCGTTGGGAATCAAAAAGGAGTGTCGGTTTGGACACTTTGTACCACTCTGGGCAGCCCTGGTGCCCCTGCTCTGTGGCTTTTTTTCCCCTCCAGCTTTGCAGATCTGCTGGCATATTTATTTATAAGTGGAGTAAGCAAAATTTTTCAAAGAGAAGCAGTTTGCAAAAGATGAAAAGGAAACAAGTTGGGATAAATGACTCTTCTGGCAGTGGGAAATAGCCTCTGGCATCCAGAAATCTTTAACCTTGTCTGAATAAGCAGAGGGGAATTTGGCTTCTGCATCTTCTTAGAGAAGGAACCTTTTGCTTTGCTATTGAGGCCTGAATCTGGGGAGAAAGTGCCTAAAGCCCAGTGCAGGGCAGCCCGAGAATATGATTGATAGATGTTTATTGTTTTCCCTGTCCAGGCAGCTTTTCTGCTCCTTCTTGCTCAAGCTCCCCTGGTTTCCACCCTTTGATCTGGTGTCTTGCTGGAGTCTTTTTCCCAGTCTCATTGATTTCTGCAGCAGCACCCTGACAGCCTTTTCTAAGGACCATAGCTGTGAGCCCCTAAAAGTACAAAAAAGTGTGTAAAGCCTCTGCATCTCACTCCACTTGCAGGGAAAACTTATCTCCCATGGCCTGTGAGATTGGCTCACTCTGCCTCTCTGACCTTTTTTCCTACTGGTCCTTCCCTTGATTCCTGACCTGCAGCCACACTGGTCTCTGCTGTTTTATACCCTGCTGTCATATCCGTTAGCAGCCATCATCCACTCCCCCAGGTAATGGCAACAACTAATCAACTTCTTACATCAAGAGTTTTTTTTTTTTTTTTTTTTTAATTGCCAGAGAACACATGCTCTCTCCAGAGAAAGACACAGACACCCACAAAACCCCCTCCAGGGGGAGCACGATCACTCTGCAATCTGTTCTCCTCTATTCTCCCATCTCATGAGGATTTGTGGCACACATGCACACACACCTGGCAATGTTTTTCAAGCTGCTAGGAACTGTGGTTGGCCATATGAGATTCAACTTTCTTAATAACTAGGCTATGGGGCTGGCCCAGATTTGCCTCTACTTGGCATATCATATAGGTGGATGCTTACAACCTGTGACCTTCCATGACTGCCTTTTTTCCTGTCATGTTTTTAGGGGTCACCTTCATTGTCACCTGTTTCAATACTCTATTCCTTTTATGGCCAATTGATATGCCATTATACAGACATACCACGTTCTGTTAATCCATTCACCCATTGATGGGCATTTGCTTGTTTCTACTTTTTCACTATTAAAAGTAATGCTCACATGTAGGTTTGTGTACAAGTCTGGTGTGAACAGTGAGACTTTTGCTGGTCATGTCCACAATGGTGTGGGGTGAGCCTACCATGTGGGGTGTTCACACTTTAGTTGGGTCCAAAATTCTCCTATAGCTCTTGAACTCAGTCCTTCCAAATGAAGAGAGAATCTATATTTAGAAAGCTTTTTTTACTCATTCCAACCCACGTTCTTCTTTTTTTTAAGGTTTTACTATCAGGTGCTGGCACTTGCAGGAGAAAAACAGAGAGAAAGGCAGTGAGAGGGAAAGTAAAAAATCACCCCTAAGGGGATGGCCACACTGCTATCCCTTCTCATCCTGGAATTCTGAGCATGCACACGCACATGCCCTGTGTGATTTTCTAGCTGCAGGGTCCAGGACTCAAACCCCAGTAGACTATGTAGGAGTGTAATATCTTAACCACCATGCCACCTGCTGGCCCCTATATTCTTTTGATATACAATTGATTTGTCATTATTTTACTTTTTTATGTGATTGGCTGGTTAATCACCTGGTTTTGCCTCCTGCAGTACCTCTTCTTGGCTCATGCTAGTCTAGTCTTGAAGGTTCTCCTAGATCAGGCTCTGTTCAACCACGTGGCTTCTCTTTGCTCTCATTGCTCCCTTCAGTGGCCCTTTTCTGAATGAAATGGGCCATTCTGCCGTAAGAACCCTTGACTAATCAGAGTAGTCTGAAACAGGATCTGAGTTTGTAGTTCCTCTCATTCCAGTCCATTTCTTTATCTCCTAATTGCCTTGTACGTGACCCCAGTAGAATTACATAGTTCTAGAAGATTCATTAAGTCTTTAGTGCTGCTGAAAAGGTGATAACAAAGGTAGCCTTGGGACCACTCTGCCAAGTACCAGTGTTTGACCTTGTCAGGCCTTCTCTTCCTGTGTTCTTAGACTCAGGCCTGGCTTCCCTGATTCTGTGCTTGGAAGAGGAGGGTATGGTAGTGTAGAAGACTAGCTCTCCAGTCCTCCTCCGAAAAAAAGAAAAATTGCTTGTTTCAGGCATGGAAGCAGATGGAAGACATCCCAGTCTAAGGTGTATGGGATTCTAGAAATGAATCTTATCTCACATCCATGTAGCATTTTTTGGTACATTTCCCTGGATATTACAAATCCTACCTCATGGCCTTTGCACTTCCTCTTCTGTTTCACTTGCCCTCTGCTCATGGGTCAGCCCGTCAGAGAGGCCTTTCCTGTACACCATTCTCTACTCTACTGCTGCCATTACTCTTGGTTCCTTTACTTGCATTTCTTTTTCGTTGTAACGTTTATCTCTACTTAGCATGTTATGTATTTGCTTGTTTATTTGTTCTTGTTCATCACCAGAATGCCCACCCCATGAGAGCACACCGTTCACTGTTAAATCTTTAACGTTTAAACCAGTTCTCAGAGCATGTGTGTTCTGAGACTCAAGAAATGAGAAGAGTGTATTGAGTTCTATAAACACCCTGGGGCAATGGTATTAGTATTCCCATCATGCGAGGAAGAAACCCAGAACTCAGATGACCTGAGATCATTAGTCAAGGTCACGAGGTAGTAGCTGGCTGAGCCAGAAGGTGAGCTCAGCTCTGGGTCCCAGTGCAGCCACCTCTTTGTTAGAACATCCTTTTCTAGCTTGTTGGGAAACTATTAGAAAATGCCAAAGACTTCTGTAGCAGATAGCACCTGAGGTGTGACTAGAGTGGACAGTTTAAGAATTATGGACCAGGGACCAGCAGACAGCGTAATGGTTACGTCGCTGGACTCCCACATAGTTGACCAAAGTTCAAGTCCTGGACACGGTGTCTTTAAAACTCTTCCCAGGTGCCTGTGCATGCCTATCCAAGATCCCAAGAGGAGAATGGAGGAGAAGGGATTGTGATAGGGCCATTACTCCTGGGAGATGATTTCTTGCTTGCTTTTTCTCTGTTTCTCTGGTAAGCACATGTGCCCTTAGCAAAACATCTCTGTCACAAAAAAAAAAAAAAAAGGAGCTGTGGGCCAGCTGTTGGTGTAGTAGTTATGTTGCTGACTGCTGTTCAATTCCTAGACCCAGTGGCTTGAAAAATCACACTGGGTGTGCATGTGTGTTTGTCCAAAATCCCAGGAGGAGAAGGGAGAAGGGGTTGTGGCGTGGCTATTCCCCCTAGGGAGTGACTTCTTACTTTGTCTCTCTTTGTCTCGCTTCGTGGCCAAAAAAAAACTAAAAAAGAAAAAGAAAAAAAATGAAAGAAAGAATTATGGAGCTAGGTTTCCTAAGATTTGAGAAGGGGAACCAGGAAACAAATGAAACGGCAATGGAGGAGACTTGGCAAAACAGCAATGGAAGAGACTTGGTTTGAGTGAAGGATGATCTAGGGACAAAGGGGAGAATGATTAGGCAGAAATGGCTATGGATGGTTGTAAACCCAAAGGAGAGTCTGTCAGTGATGTTTCAGGAGCCCCCTGATAATCGCTGGCCCAAATGGTGCACAGGTTCATCTCAGGTTGCCCAATGTACCTTGCCCCCTAACATGGTATGTGGGCATTTCTCTAGTGAGAGTCTAGCACTTGGAGGGAGGGGTGGCAGCCTGGGACTGATCAGCTCCCGAGTGTTACGCTGCTGTGACAGAGGCTTGGACGGTGAGAACACACACCCAGGTCGCACTGGGCCTGTTGGTGGAATAATGCACTGTGTGATTTTATGACAGTGGAGTGGTTAGTAATTGTATAGATGGAGAACTTGCTTTTTCATTTTGTGAAGGTGTGTTTGCAGGAAAAGGGAACTCCTGGTAGCTCCAGAAAATGCTCCTGAGATGATAAACTTACCTGGAATGTTCCATTAATTCTATGACCTCTGCATGAATAATCATGTCTGAGCTGTAAAAATACATTCAGTGGCTCTGTCATTTGTGATGGCACTGTGTTGGTCATTGTAGGTAAGATATTGAATAAATAGTGCCTTATATATGCAGCTCTTTAGAGTATGGCAAACACATTTGCTGAGACACTGGCAGCTGCTATAACGAGCAAACCCTGATAGTCATAACTGCTGAAATGGATATTTATTTTATGCTTAGGCAATATTGGGACAGGTCTAATAAGTGGGCTGTGTCTTCAAGTGGTGGCTTTTGCTGTCTTGGTCTTGCCAATGTCAGTGGATCATGGTTAAGGCTGAAGAGTGTGTGCATAAAGCTGTGGTCAAGGGCCTGGTGAAAGGAGAAGGGAAGTCCTCTGAGCTGGGCTGCAAGTGTTGCTTGGTACTCCACTTGTCTTCCACTGTACAGAGCACAGTTCTGAGACTGTGCCTGTGAGTCTGGAAGAGGTAGCCTGTCTGTGCTCAGGTGGGTGTAGAAGCCAGCTGACTTGCAGCTAGCCATGATTTTAAGTACCCAAGTCCTTAAATTTTTGTATTTTTAAAAATTAATTATTCATTCATTCATTCTTAGGGTTTTGCAATAGGGTGCGTGTGTTCCTTGGGCAGAGACAAAGAGAGGGAAAATGAGAAATCACCAGGGGGTGGGGCTGACCACACCACAATCTCCTTTCCTCCATATTCTCCTCTCAGGATTTTAGGTACACACGCACATGTGCCTAGCATGTTTTTCAAGCTGCCAAGTCTGAGACTCAAACCAACCAGTAGGTTGTGTGAGATCCAGCCATGTTAACTTCCACAACATCTGCTACCCTGAGCCCATATTTCTAAGTACCAAAATATTTTAAAATTATATAGTTCTTATGTACCTCAGAGTTCTTTTATTATTATTATTTATTTAATTTATGCATTCACTTATTTTTTAATTTGACCAGAGAGAGACATAGGAAAAGAGAGATGGGGGGCAGGAAAGTGAGAAAGCAAGCCACCAGGTCTGGGACTTGAACTGTGGTCAGCCATGTGGGAGTGTCCAGCCCCTTAACCACCATGCCACCTACTAGTCCCTACTTCAGAGTTCTTGAAAATTATTTTCTTCAATCTTAATTTTGCATATGTGGAAACAGAGGCTCCAAGCATTTAAATCACTTGATTCTGACCACAGAACACAGGGTGCTAGTGTCAGGACTAGAATCCAGGTAGCCTGACCTGCTACCTTGTCTTGTACCTTCCTTCCCAGAGTTTTTGAGCGTGGCCAGAAGTGTCCTACCTGTAAACTCTTCTGTGTGTGTCACACTGCCTCTTCAGAGGATCATGGCTCTAACTACCTCTCAGCCTGTCTGGATGCAGCCTTGTAACTTCAGACCAGAGCTGCCCACATGTAAACCATCATCCGTAGAGGCACCGGGGATTCTTATTTCTTTTTCCCCCCTAAAGAATTTATTTAATTTTATTAATTTTTATTACTATTTTAAAATTTGCTGTAGGGCATGTGTGCTCACCAGAGGGCAAGCAAGAGGGAGAAAAGGCAAGCCACCAAATCTAGAACTCAAACCATGGTCAGTAATGTAGGAATTCAGCACCTTAACCACCTTGCCACCTGCTGGCCTGGGACCTTGATTCCTAATGATGGTGCACAGACCAGGAAGAGTGGGTCAGTGGAATACTCAGAGGGTGGGGAAGGTTTTCAGAATCTTTGGGGAAGAGGAAGGAGGTGTATGCTAACATCCACTTCCTCAGGCTTGTCTTCAGTGGCGCAGGAGCTATAGGGCACTGCTGTGATAGCCTCTCAAATAGACCCATTCAGATCCTGGGTCAGTCTGAACACAGTGGGCACTCTCACACAGGCCTGTGATCCTGGCCAACTGGGCGGCAGGTGAGAGGATGGCAGGACCCTGACAAGGGTACTTGTCTCTCCCCTTCTCTCTCCAAGCACCCATGAAAAGAAATAAAGGAAGGAAGGAAGAGAGAGAGGAAAGGAAGGGAGGGAGGGAGAGAAAGAGAGAAAGGGAAGAAAGAAAGGAAAAGAAAGGAAAAGAAAGAAGGAAGGAAGGAAGGAAGGAAGGAAGGAAAGAAAGAAAGAAAGAAAGAAAGAAAGAAAGAAAGAAAGAAAGAAAGAAAGAAAGAAAGAAAGAAAGAAAGAAAGAAAGAAAGAAAGAAAGAAAGAAAGAAAGAAAGAAAGAAAGAAGAGTATCCCAGAGAGCAGGAGAATCAGAAAGAAGCCACATGGTTAATGAGACCAGTCCTGTGCTTAGGAATTCGAAAGCCAAGCTTGGGCTCCCCTGTGCCAGGGATGATTGGTGTCCCATAAATGGGCTAGAAACCCGAGATCTTGCTCAAATCCCTGGATTCTGCATGCACTGAAGCAGGACTTTCAAAACTAAACCTGACAGATCAAAATAAATATCCTCCATTGTGAGGAACCATCTCACGTGGGCTTCTGAGGTGCATTCGGTTCCAGGTTCTCTAAACATATCCTCCACAGGACTAGCAGATAGTGTAATGGTTACATTGCCAAACTTCCACATGGTAGACCACAGTTCGAGTCCCAGAGGTTTCAAACTCACGCCGAGCGTGTGCACATGAGTGCCTACAATCCCAAGAGGAGAATAGAGAAAGGGCTGTGGTGTGGCCAACTCCCCAGTAGAGTGATTTTTCGCTTTCTGTCTCTCTGTCTCTCCAGCAAGTGTATATGTCCTATAGCAAAACACACACACACACACACACACACACACACACACACACACACACACACACACACACACACACACACACACACACACACACACACCCATACATATATATATATCCATCCTCCGCTGACTATTCACTGTTAACCTGGGGTCAAGGCTCCCCTGCAGCTTCCCCATAGCTTGACTTCTGTTGTGTCCCTGGCCTGGCCTCCCTCCTGTCCCTCCTGAACTAGACTGGCCTTGCATCAGGAAGGACCTGCTGAGAGGCACCTAGTTGAGAAGTCCTTTGCCTACAGATGCACTTGGGATTGTGGGAAGTGAGCATGTGTGTCTGTGTGTGTGTCTGTGTGTGTGTGTGTGTGTGTGTGTGTGTGTGTAGGGGGCCATTCTTAGGAGCGGGGATGAGCCTTCTGTTCTCAATTCCTTTGCGCCCAGAATTCACTCCTGTAGAGAGGAGGAAAGAGTAAGCCCTGGTCGTTTGTGTGCATCAAGCCCTGAGGACATGGAATCTAGCCCCTGCTCCTATTGAAGAGGGAAGGAAGCTCAAAATGAAGGCCCGCAGGGCACTTTGTGAAGTTAGCTGCCTGGGTGTCATTTTCATGCAGTTCTGTTAAGAATCTGTTCATTTCATTCCTGCCCAGTTCATTCAGTGAGTCACCCGGAAGGCATCTGAGCCTCATCACTTTGGCAGCCACAGGGCATTTGTGCCCAGCTAATTATGGGCAGCTCTGATCCGAAGTTACAAGGTCGAGTCCTGATAGGTTGAGAAATGACCCACAGAGAAACAGGGGATCAGGCTGGCAGTCCCAGCTGCACCGTGACTGCACCCGTGGCTCGGTGTGAGGTCATGGCATTTTTGCTTTGTGACAGATTTGGGACGCAGAGAAAAGAGGAGTTCAGGCTTTGTACTGACTGAGGCCAGTGCTGACGCCAGTGCAGACGGAGCGGCTTGTAGCCGGAGAATGGAGAGACAGACAGTCAAGAGTGTCAGCTGAGAATGGTTCTCGTGGCTGCTTGCAAGCTCCCCTCAGTGCACCTGGAGCAATGTTTCCCACTGTACAGAACACCAGGACACTGCATTCCCCAGGGTGCATGGGGCAGAAAAATCCCTGTCAGGAGAGCTGGGCAGAGAATTGCAGTTCTGAGCAGTTCAGGATATGGTCCCACTGGGGTATTGTGTCCAGCACCCCAGTCTTGCCAGCTCAGGTTTGCTTTAAAGCACTGGGCAGAGATGTGCTTTTCAAATGCAAATTGTAGGAATATTTAATTGAATGGGTCCCACCAGAGCAGTTACTGTTCTCAGATCCCAATTAACCTGGTGTATTAGAACAAAGCCTCAGCAGGGCCAGGACTCCATGCCTGGGCTGTGGTGACACTTCTCAAACTGAGCAGCTGGCACCGCTCATGTGAAGAGCTACTCTCAGCCCGAGGCAGAATGATAAGGTGGCGTTTTATAGAATATGAAAAAGCTGAGCCCTTGCTTCTGTAAAGAGCTTGGCTGCGCTGGGCTGCCACCATCACGTGTATCTCCCAGAGGGTATCTTGGGTCATGGAGAACACAAAAGCTTTGTGTCCTTTTTATTGTGTGGTTTATTGATAGCAAGAGATGAGACATAATTTGTATTTTTGAATTCTGCTTTCAAGTAACTTTATAAATGGTTTTACAATTGTTTTTCTGAGGGCCAGGCAGGAGTGCAGTAATAAGGCAATGGGACCCACACAGGAGAGGTCTGGGGTTCATGATCCAGGACCTCCCCAAGCACTGTGAGCTCATTTGTTACCATTATCCTGATCCGGGCTGGGGTCCCCATTGGGGTCCCTTTATGTTTTTCATAGAATGAATGAATAGATGGATGAATAAGACTTCTTAAAAAGCCATTGTGGGGGGAACAGCAGATGGCATAATCGTTATGTTGCTGCACTCCTACGTGGTTAATCATGGTTCGAGTCCCAGATCCAGGGGCTTGAAACTCATGCCAGGTGCACATGTGGCTGTGCCCAGAATCCTGAGAGAATGGAGGAGAAGGGTCTGTGGTGAGGCCATCCCCCCTGGAGAGTGATTTCTCACTTTGAATGCATGTGCTCTATAGAAAGAAAAAAAAATCCCTTAAAAAAAGAAAAAAACTTGTTTTTGTAAATGATGCTGAAGAGTTGACCTCTTTGGTCTTGAAATAACCTATTTCTGTTGCCTACTGAAAGGCAAGAAGTGATTAGGTGGTAGGAATCTGTCTTAATGAGCTCTTGCATTTATACTTACTTTCAATATAAGGTGAAAAATTCCTTATTATATAATAATATAATAAAAGAGGTTTTTAATTACCAAGCATAATGCAGAGGTCTAAGGAAGCAGAGGCCGTTTTCTTAATTGCTCCACACAGAAGCGAAATGTGGTATGGATTGATTCATCAGAATGTGAAATGCTCCCCACTCGAAGCTTTGTATGGCGATTTGTGGTGGAATATCCATCCTCGTTATGGTTTTCTTTGAACAATAGTATCATTTGTCTTCTCCCCTCTCTCCTTAGCATATAGGCACTGACAAGGGTTGTGGGAGAGAAGGTGGCATATAATAATAATGTGATGAGTCACATGTTAGACAGATAGCCCACGTGACATACACTAAGCCCATTTACACGAGTGCATCATCAATGGCTTGGTCTTGGTCCCACTGACTTCCAGGTTCTGTTAAATATCCTATTTCCTCAATCCCATTATCTATCAGATATCAAATATCCAGATGCTGTTTTCTAACAAATATTGAAAGCACCATTTGGGGCTAGTCTGCTTTTAACCAGCCTGCTATTTGGGACTCATTAGGACAAAATGGCAAGAATAAAGGTCAAGGTCACTTCTGGGCAATCTCCCAAATCCCACCGTCATGAAGCTCTCTTTCTGATGATTTGGTCTGCAAGATTCAGCATTTGGAGTTTTCAAGAGCAGCTCCACTCCAGGGTAGTTTAATCAAGAGAAAGGCTCCCCTGTGTCCTCCTCCTTCTCCACTTCCTGCAGAGAACGAGTGCTTTGAAATGCTCACACCCTCTTTCCTCCTGATGGCCTTATTTGTTCAGATGCTTCCATCCTGATCATTGACTCAGTCCTTTGAAAAGCCGCCTCAGCACGTGCGTGGGCCAGCAGCTCCCAGCCCGTCTATCAGGGTGCAGTGCCTGTCTACAATCTAGACAGACATGATCATAAACGGCCTTAGAGTGTCTGGGTTTTGGTGGAGGATCAGAGATGCAGAGTGGCCCACACTCCCTCTCCCCACCTTGTAGCCTTTCACATGTCTACTTGGGAGAGATGAATGCAAGTGAGGACTTTAGCTGGCATCCTTCAAGTGACACTTTCTAGGGCCAGCAGATGGTGTGGAGGTTAGAGCAGCTGAATCCTGCGTGGCCGACATCATGGTTCAAGTCCCAGACCCAGTGGCTTGAAAATTACACCAAGCATATATGTGATTGTGCTGAAAATCCCAAGAAGAGAATGGCAGAGAAGGGATTGTGGCATGGCCATCTCCCCTGGTGGTGGTGGTGGTGTGGGGTGGGGTGACTTCTCACTTTCCCTCTCTTTTTCAGTCTCTGGTTAGCACATTTGTCCTATAGCAAAAACTTTAAAACTTAAAAAAAAACATAAAAAAATAAAAAAAAGACACTTTCTAGCCTCCTGTGCGTGTTCTCTCAAGTAAACTGCTGAGTTCTGCTGGGATCATTAGATACACAGTGTGAGTCATAGACGCCTTCTGGAACTCTCTGGACCATGTTTATGATTCAGCTCGAAGGTGGCACAGCTAGGACAGTGCTTCTCATTTATCATACCTGCTCACTCCATGAGACAGCGCTCCAGAAACCATGGGGACCAGTGGCACCTACTTCCCCAGCAGTGGGGAAGGGAGGGAAGGGAGGCAGTGGGGAAGGGAGGGAGTTCAGTCCCCCAGCAGTGGGGAAGGGAGGGAGTTCAGTCACAGTCAGGGAATGAAAAGTGGGATGGAGACCAGCAACCCCACTTCCCCAGCAGTGCGTGCCCACTGCTCACACAACTTGGACACATGCAGTGTTGACAGAAGGTACCCTCAGACTTACTGAGCTTCCCTGGGTCCTGACTGCAGCCTTGCACTGCCTGTGGTTACCCCAAGGGTGGTCCTGTTGATGCATGTGGTTATACTGGCTGGGCATGTACTGGTTCCTCTAGGATTTGAACAGTTGTGGCTGAAACTTAAACCTTCGCATGCCACCCAATGGGGCAGTGTGCAGGGTGGGCCTGGTGGGAAGTATTATACATGGGACAGATCCCTCATAAATAATTCCTGCAGACTCCCAGGAGGAAGCCGGTACTCATTAATTAGATTCTCCAAGAGTAGGTTGTTATCAGAGTAAGCAGGTGCCCGTCTCTGTCTGCAGGTGCCTGCTTTCCTTTCTGCTTTTTTCTCCCTTGTCGTGGCCTAGTGCTAGGTTGGCCAGAAACCAATCCCCTGTCTAGGGACTTTGCAGCCACCAGAATGCAAGCCAGGTAAATTTCTTTTTTAAATAAATGACTTTGTCTCGGGTATTTCTGTTAGGACAACCCAGATGGACGGAGGCACTCTACATGCTTTGTGTAGAAGCAGCTCAAGGCATCTGTCCTCTGTGAAGCCTTGCCTGCCCCACCCTGTGTGTACATGCACGTGCACACACACACACACACACACACACACACGGGCTTACTTCCAGCACCACACAGCATCACCCACGTCTTTGTTCCGTGGGGTTCCGCCTGTTGTTCAGGTACCTGCCTCCCTCTCCTTGAGGGGTAAACCTTATTATTGTACATAACAAACATTATGTACGGAAATGTGCCTGGCCTCGTGACCTAGTGGTTAAGGGAGCCAGATCCCACATGGCTAACAGTACATTTCCAGTCCCAGTCCTGGTTGTTTGGAAGATACAGTCTGCGGTAGGGGGTGGCAGCACATAGCATGGTGGGTGGTTAAGGGTGCTGGACTCCCACATAGCCGGCCACAATTTGAGTCCCAGACCTGGCAGCTTGCTTTCTCATTTTCCCTTTCTCTGTCTCTCACTTTGTCCTTCTCTCGTCAAATTAAAATAAGTAAATAAAATTAAATTTTAAAAAAATTTTAAATCTCAAACATAGCTCTTTTCAAAGAAAAGAACAACACAGCCGGCACGTGTGTATGTGCCCAAAATTCTGACAGGAGGGAGAAGTGGAGAAGATGGGATTGCAGTTCTTCCTCTCTGTTTCTTCCTTGAGAGCACATACGCCCTTTGGTAATTTATTTTTAAAAATTTAAAAATTGACATATGCAGACATTCAGTGTATATTGAGTGGGGACATGGGGAAGGGTTAGAGGAAGAGAACCAAGGGGAAAAGAAAGCAGCAGAACATTTAAGGGATACAAAAATGGAAAAATTATCTGTTGGTAACACGTATGATAGTACCTTTAACTGGGCTAATATACAGCATATTCATGCTGGGAAAATTCATTTTGCCTCTTGTAATGATACTGATTAAATGTGTTTTTAAAAAGTTGAAACGTGTTTGGCGTCTATAGGAAGTTGGTAGATTCTTGCTGAATGAATAAATGAGTAAAGAAATCATTGTTTGCAGATGAGGGTGGTTTGAAATTTCCAGCCACTGTATGTGGACACCAAGAACTAATTGTTCTGTGGAGTAAAACTTCTTGTGCTTGGGGACCAGCAGATGGCATAATGGTTATGTTGCTGGACCCTTACCTGGCTAACTACGGTTCAAGTCTCGGACCTGGAGGCTTGAAACTCACGCCAGGTGCATGCATGTGTGTACCTAAAATCCTGAGAGAAGGGATTGCAACATGGTCATCCCTCCCAGGGAGTCATTTCTTGCTTTCTGTCTGTCTCTCCAGCAAGCTTACATGCCCTAAAACAAAAAATCTCCCTTAGAAAAATTCTTGTATGGGACCAGCAGATGTATATATAATGACTATATTATATATATATAATGACTATATTACTGGATTCCCATGTAGTCAACCACAGATCAAGTCCCGGACCCAGTGGCTTACGTGTGCGTGCATGCCCAAGATCCCAAGAGGAGAATGGAGGAAAAGAGATTGCAGCATGGCCATCCCCCGTGGGGGTGATTCCTCGCTTTCTGTCTCTCTGTCTCTCTCTGTCTTTCTGGAGAGCACATGCACCCTATAGCAAAAACCTCTCCCCCCCAAAAAAATATATTCTTATATTTGTCTCTTTTTATGATTAGTGTTGTCTTTTTATCAGGAACATTAGCCAACTCTCGTTTTGCCTGGTACCTCTTGTCCTGTGTTGTTTCTGGTCAAGGTATTCCATGTTGGGTCCAGTATCTTGCAGACTCACCTCTGGCTTCTCCCAGCTTCCATGGAAACAGTTTAACTATATCCATGGTTCTCTTGCTCGTGGAGGCTGGGCAGGGATCTGGGTTGGCTTGTGCGGAGTTGAACTGGGTCAGCCCTTTGGGTTGCTGGCTGGAGAAAATCAGACCTGAGTGCTGTGGTCAGTTATACTCTAACTAGTTCTTCATGTGTTAGAACTCTAGCTTGTGGCCAGTGGGCGGCGTGTGGTTCGGCTGTGGACTCCCACATGGCTGACCGCAATTTAATTCCCAGACCTAGAGGCTTCAAATTCATGCTGGATGCATGTGCAACCAAAATCCCAAGAGGAGAATGAAGGAGAAGGGATTATGGCATGGCCATCCCTCCAGGTATGGTGGGATGTGATTTCTTTTTTTTTTTTTTTGGAGAGGTTTTTTTGCTATAGGGCGCATGCCAGACAGAGAGAGACAGAGAGACGGAAAGCGAGAAATCACCCCCCAGGAGGGATGGTCACGCCGCAATCCCTTCTCCTCCATTCTCCTCTCGGGATCTTGGACACGCACGCACATGCACCCGGCGTGAGTTTTAACCCACCGGGTCCGGGATGCGAACCGCGGTCGACTACGTGGGAGTCCGGCGACATAGCCATTATGCTAACTGCTTGTTCCCAAGGTGTGATGTGATTTCTCATTCGCTTGCTCTCCCCACCCACCCCCACAAGTGCATGTGCCAAAAAATCTCTCTTAAAATCAAGAACTAACAGACCAAAATTGCTCTAGCATGACATTGGTGACCAAGAAAGAATTCCACTTTTTCTCAATTAATTGTATAAAGGCAAAAAGTCTTACCTTGCTCAGTCAAAAAAACATTTACCTCCAACAGGAAAAAACATTTACTTGGCCAACAGGTGACATGGAGGTTAAGGCAGCTGGGTCCCACATAGCCAGCTGTGTGGTTTGAATCCTGGACCCAGAAGCTTGACAGTCATGCTGGGTGTATGTCTATGCATGCCCAAAATCCTGATGGAGGAGAAAGGATTGTGGCATAGCCATCCCCCTCTCTACTTTGCAGGGGCAGTGTAGTGATGTCTCACTTTCTCCTTCTCTCCCCATGGGGAGTGCCATGCCCTATAGCAGAACTTTAAAAAAAGGAAAGAAAAGGAAAATTTAAATAGAACACACTTTCCCAAGCTGTTCAAAACACTTCCTAAGCAAGGCCTGCCTGCACTTGTAGGAGTGAGGTCGAGTACGTTGTGAGCTGACACTCTGACTTGTCACTGAGATCCGGTCACACCGTGGTGTGTTTGCATGCTGGTCTCTGGGCTCTGCTTCTAAAACAAGGAAAGTGGTGATGAAATCTGCAGCTGGGCAGCTGGCCCCAAGCCTGGGCAGCCTGGGCAGCCTGGGCAGCCTGGGCAGCCTGGGCTCTGTCACACCCTAGAGCAGCAGCGGGGCTGCTGGAGTTGCTGGTATGAAGTGCCTTGGAGTGCACAGAAGCCTGAAGCATCTCGTTTCCCTGCGGCCAACACCCCAAACAGAATTCAAGGTCAGAGAGACTGTGCTGAGCCTGTGGCCAAGGGACACTTGTGGAGAATAAAAGCAGGCGGGCTGGAGACAGGCGATACCTAACGTCCAGAGACCTGCTAGAGCACGATGGCACTTTTCCTTTTTCTTTCTTTCTTTCTTTCTTTCTTTCTTTTTTTTTTTTTTTTATCTAAGTGGACCTGTTTCTATCATTAAGTCTTGATATCTTTATCTTTTTTCTTGTTTCTTCTTTCTCCCTTCTTACTTCTTTTTTCTTCTTTCTTTTCCTTTTTCCTGTCCCAGTCCCTTTCCTCCCCTCTTTTTGCCTCTCTTCCTCTCTCTCTTCTTTCCCTGTGGCCCTCCATCCTCCTGTGCCTCTATCCCTCCCCCAGAATCCTCCCCTTCATGGTTTCTGACAGAGAACACACCAGAGAGAAGCACCTTTGACAGTGTCTCATCATACTGTGATCCCATCTCCCCGTCTCCAGCTCTGCAGCTCCTCAGGATGCTGGTTGCCTTCACTCACGTTGGTGTGTTTTCAGATCAACTCAAGAATCTGAACCCAGGTCAGCCCTGTGGCTTCCAGCACTGCAGTCCGAAGTGCTTCAGACTGCACCATCCAGGCTAGGCCCCATTAAGTCTTTAAACCTCAGGGTTTCTCCTGAAAGAAAATAGGCATCAGGGGGAGATCCTGCCACTGCAGGAAATATGGCTTGACAGTGCCCATGTGGAAACGAGTTCTCTTCTACAGTCAGCAGCCTTGCCAGGCTAGAAGAGCAGATGGGACTGTCACCTGTTTGCCTGACCTAGGGTGCTGAGCAGGAGCCCCTGGGGTTCTGCTGCCCTCAGATGCTCATGCCAACAGCTGAATGCATGTGCTGAGACACAAGTGGGCATGGAAGGATGTATGTCTGTAAGTCCTTACATAGGCACAAACACAAATGATACTCATTTATCGATTCCATATATATATATATATATGTGTGTGTGTGTGTATATACATATATGTGTGTGTGTATATATATTTTTTTTTTCTTTTTAGAGAGAGAGAGAAGTTTTTGCTATAGGGTGTGTTCACTCACCAGAGAGACAGAAAGCGAGAAATCATCCCTTGGGTTGGCACCGCCACAGTTTCTCCTCCTCCTTTCTCCTCTCGGGATTTTGGGCATATATGCACATGCACCTGGCGTGAGTTTTAAGCCTCTGGGCCTAGAACTCAAACCACAGTCAGTTGCATGGGAGTCATGGGAGTCCAGCAACATAAGCATTATGCCATCTGCTGATCCCTGTTGATTCCGTATTTGTGAGTTTACCTGCTTGTGCAAATGTATTTGAGACTTCTAGGTCAGTATTCACAGTACTTTGGCAGACACATGCAAGGTGGCAAAAAAATATGAGTCTCCTGTCATCCATATTTTCAGCTGAGGTCAAATAAGATGATACTCTCTCTGCCTCCTTGTTTCAGCTTTTGTGCAGTCAACGAGTGTCTATTCTGTGGTCTGCTTAATTCCACTTTTTTGTTTGTTTTGTTGTTGCATTTTTGTGCTTTTGTTGGTGATGTTGCTGCTTGAAATGGCCCCCAATTTGGCTTAACCTAGCAGCACAGTCCATGTTATACTAAGCAGCAGTGCTGGAAACCACGTGGCTGACATGAGTTTGGATCCCTGGGTTGCCCTTAAAACACATCAAATATATGTGCACCAGTGTCTAAGACCTTAACAAGTTCGAAGATTAGGGAAAGGACATTGTGGGAGGAAGAAACTGTCAAGGGTGCTTGGGTGCATGGTCCCTCGCTCACTTGCTCACTCTTCATGTGTTTGCACATGCTATCTGTCTATCTGTCTGGCTAGTTTTTTAAAGATTTTTGCCATCGAGTTTGCATTCTTGCCAGAGAAAGACAGAGAGAGAAAGTAAAAATTCATCCTCCCAGGGAGAATAGCCACACTACAATCCTTTCTCCTCCTTTCTTCTCTTGGGGTTTTGGGCATGTATGTGCACCTGTCCTCTTCAAAAAAAAAAAAAAAAAAAAAAAAAAAGCCATCTGGTCCAGGGCTTGAACCGCAGAGTTGGATGTGTTAGATCCAATGTCTTAACCACCATGCCACCTGCTGGCCCCCTATTTTTTAAAAAAATTATCCCCAGTAGTGATGAAACACTATGTAATGATCCCAAGTGCAGGATGGCTGGGCCGTGCCTTAGATAAGAGTTCATGTTAGATAAGATTCATTCAAGCATGAGTTATTGCAGTGTTCATGGAGAGATCAGTGTCAGTGAATCAACAGTAGACAGGGCGGCTTCACCAAGTTAGAAGATGTGTGTTAGGATAAAAGTATTCATGATTTCAAAATTTTTTGCTCCAAAATAAACTCATGTTTTAGTTCTGTTTTCCACAATGTTTTGGTGACTTGAAATAAAAACCACTCATTAAACAAGGTCATGAGTTGATCAGTTGTGACCAGAGGCTCCCAGGAACTTAACCCTGTATTTGCCCTAAGAACAATGGTTCAGTGTTGGCTAATTCCGTGTTTCCAGTGACTTTATAGAACACAACTACATTTAAAATTTTTTTGTTCTTAAGCTTTTGTCATAGGGTCTGTGCACTTGTCAGACACAGAAACAGAGAGAGGAAAAATGAGAAATCACCCCCATACACACCACCAGGGTTGATGGCCATGCCTCAGTCCCTTCTCTTCCATTCTCCTCTCAGGATTTTGAGCATGCGTGTACATGCACCTGGTGTGTTTCTCAAGCTACCAGGACTCAGACTGCAAGGTGGCCATGTGGATTCCCATGTCTTGACCACCATGCCATGTACTGGCCTCAAAGTTTGCCTTTTAAAAGTGCATATTACCTACATTAAATAAGATGCAATCTTTTGGTGAGCATCTCCTCACATTGCAGCAGCAGGTACGAGTATTGATAAGCAAGCCAGAGACATCTTGTCCCCAGACCTGAGAGGCCATGTGAGGGGCCCAGAATTATCTGTAAAAAGACCCCCAAAATATGGGACACCACTAGAGGTTCCAGGTCAGGCTGGGACCTCCACAGGGCCTCTGAGAGTGAGGGGGTAGGCAGGGGCAGTAGGTCCCAGAAAATCAGGCCCCTCACCAGAGAGGTCAGGCTGACCTAAATGGACACCCTTGGCTGTTTTCTCTCCAAGTTGTCTTAGCATTTGCAGTGTGTCCTGGGGGAGCTCGTCAAATTTTCAGAGATTGACTCATGAATAAAAATGAGTTGTGCAAATTCCAGTATTGAGAGTGTTTGCTGAGAGCTGTGGGGTACAGAGGAAGACACAGGCACCTGGGCTTTGAGGAGCCAGAGGAGGGTCGAAGGCTCAGGTTGGGTCTTTTTCAGGAGTAGAAGGTGAAGGGAGGAGATCCAGGCAGAAGGAAGAGGATGCTGGAAGGGAGGGTGAAGGGCAGAGCCCGGCAGGGCAGGAGTCTGTGGTGGGCAGGGCAAGGAGGTGGGTGCTGGGTTCACAGCCTCAGTTGGAGTGCAGAGAAAACCACAGGGAGCTCTGAAGGAACAGAGAATTAGGTGTCACCTGCATGTGACTTCTGTGGCTTTAAGGAACAATCCCTGTGAAGATGAAAGGTGAATTGATCCATCTCTGTAACAAGGCAGAGCCCTTTCCATTCCCACTCTGAGGAGTAGGGGTGACCTCTCTTGAAGAGGTCTGATAAAGCCAAGTGTCCCCATTGTGCGTCCAGTAGAGAAGAGAATTCCTTCATCACAGAGCAAACCCTGTTGGCCACTAACCATGCTTCACAGAAGGCTGGGGCCTGCGTGCCTGGGTTCTCATCCCAACCTCCTCAATTTCTTGCTGTGCACCTTGAGCAACAAATTTGATGTCTCTGATTCACAGCTTCCGGTCTATAAAAGGAGAATAGCTGAACGTCCAAGGTGCATTAGAAGATTAACTGATTTAATACAAATAAACTGCCTGGAGTGTAGTAAATCTTCCATGTTAGCTAGTGTTGTCCTCCCTTTACTGTTTAGTGGAGGCAGTGGGAAACAACTTTGAGAGTGCCATGGGCCAGCCGGTGTCATGGTGGTAAAGGCAGCTGAATCCCACATGGCTGACTGAGCAGTTTGAGTCCCAGACCCAGAGGCTTGAAACTCATCCTGAGAGATGGCAAATGGCAAATGGTTACTATGTCACTGGACTCCCATGTAGTCAACTGCTGTTCAAGTCCTGGACTCAATGGATTAAAACAGATCAGACATTTTTGCATGCATGCCCAAAATCCTAAGAGGTGATTGGAGGAAGCGATTGAGGAGTGGTAATCTCCCCTGGAGGGTAATTTCTCACTCACTTTTTGTCTGTCTGTCCAGCAAGCACATGTACCCTATAGCCCCCCCAAAAAAAAGAAAGAAAGAAAAAAGGAAACTCATGCTAGGTGCGTGTGCATACATGCCCAAATTTCTTTTTTTTTTTTTTTACCAAGTTTTTACATTTTGTTTTTATTCAAGAGTTTACTCACAGGCAGCACTTTAAAATCAGGCTTTTAAAATTAAAGGCCAAAACTAAAAAAACCTTGCAAACATGACACTGCTAAAAAAATGATCGCCTTAATAATCTAAAGCCTAAAATGTACATCGTGGGGAGTTAGAGTCTACACATGCCCAAATTTCTAAGAGGAGAATAGAGAAGGGATTGTGGCATGGCCATCACCCCTGGGGGTGATTTTCCTCTCCTCTCCTTTATCTCTCTGTCTCTCTCCTGTGAGTGCACACACCCTATAGCAAACTAAAACATAGTGTTGTGTTGTAGAACTGTGTCACAGGGATGATGAATAATTTAAAGCCAGTTGTGCATTTTTTACAAAATTGCCTTTGCCCAGGACTGGCTTGATCCATAAGATATTTTCCTGATTCATAAGACATTTTCCACCCTGCCCTCTTGTCCCAAGCCTGTTCTCTCTCCCACATTTAGTGTCCCCTGCTCTTGGCTCCCTGGACACAAGGGCAGAGGATGCAGGAAGTTGGGGTAAACAGACAGAGGAAGATACAAGAGAAACTGTTCCCAGGATTAGCACAGACAGAGCCAGCTGTCACTGTACTCACTTGGGTGCTAGCCCTGTGTATAAAGCAGCTGTGTGTTCTCAAATGTTGAATTCAGCCTACGAGCTCCGTGGTGATCGGTTTCTATGGCAGCAAGTTCTTGGGCCAGGAGGGCACCCTGTGAGCCTCTGAGTCCAGGTGGTGGCAGTGGGCTTGCGTCCAGGTCCAACCTCCTCTAAGATCTTGTCTCTGCAGTGTTGGCCCAACATCCCCTTCCTTCACCGCTAGCTCTCCTTGTCCATTTCACTGTCTGTGAGCCCATCCCACTCACCCTCTCCCCGTGCAGTGGGCACTCCAGACAAGAGGAGCAGCCTACCTTCAGTGGCATACTCCAGCCCATAGAGCAAGGTGGTGAGGAAGGACCACTGTCCCAGAGGCAGAAGACCTGCTGCAGTGTGACCTTGGATGAGTCATTGAGCCGGGCACTTGTCTTCCTCTTCTGGGACACAAGTGCTGTATTGCTTACAGCACTGCGTCTGATTGTTGTGTTGCTAGAGAGAGGTCGTGTGTGTGTAGAGGAACCTTGTTTGTTTTTTAGTGGTATAAACTCTGCAAGCGATGGACATGAAAATGATTGAGTTAGCTCTGGTACATTATTTCTAGAAGTGTTGCCAAGCACCCGTTATCTGCACCAGA
>NW_006159539.1:7476074-7486763 GCF_000334495.1 Tupaia belangeri chinensis
ATGGGGACATGGGTGGGTGGGAGGGTGGATGACAGCAGAGACACTCTAGATTTCAAAGAATACCAAAAATAGATGGTCGAAATTTTATTCCTGACTTCTGTATTGGTCATATATTAAAATGACATTTCAGATATTTTTGATTAAATATATTATTAAAATTAATGTCACCTGTTTATCTCTACTTTTAAAAATATGGCCACTTTTTTTTTAATGTAGTAGAAAATTCCCAGCACATGCCAGTGTAAGCCCATGTAGCTAGGGCCTCCATATTGGACATCACAGCTATAGCCATACATGACACGCTTCTAAAATGTGCATGACCCACGAGACTTACGGTCATTCTGTCCTTGGCTCTCCTTGAAGTAACCTCAGTTTCTTTATTTGGATAATTCCTCTTCATCTGTCAGAGTAGGGACTGGCATCAGATTCTTCTAGAAGAGTTTTCTGATCCCTTGGTCTGGGAAGGGACCTCTCATCCCATAGCCCCTAACCATTGACTTGTACCCTGACACACATGGATGGATTATAGGAATGGTGCAAGAGAAGCTATGAATTCAGTGATTCCCTTGGATCTGTGTTTGTACGATTGCTCTTGTCTGGTTGTCATAATCCTCATATGAAACCATTAAAGCTGGGCCAGTAGGTGGTGTGGTGGTTGAGGCGCTGGACTCATGGCTGATTGTGATCCAAGTCCCAAACCTGGCAGCTTCCTTTCTCACTTTCTCTCTCTCTTTCTGGTGAGTGCACATTCCCTATAGCAAATTAAAATAATAATAATAATTAATAAAATTAAATAAATCTTTTATGAAAATAAATTGATGAATTAATATTATGATTAATTTGACCAGAGAGAAAGGGAAAGTAAGAAAGCAAGCTGTAAGGTCTGGGACTTGAACCACCGTCAGCCATGTGAGAGTCCAGTGCCCCAACCACTGTACTACTTGCCGGCCTCCCAAAAAAATACTTAAAAACAAATAAATAAAGTTGAGGGCTGACTTGGTGCAGCAATGATGCACTGCTAAAATGATTCTAGGTCCCTATAGGTCACAGATGCAGTTCCCTCGTTGACCTATGCATGCTGGACACATGTGCCCAGGATCACAATTGTCCTGGGGAAGGACCACAGCACGCAAGTCTATTGAGGGTGCTTGTCTGTCTCAATCTCATTAAAGAAGTAAGTAACTTAGAAAACAAGTGTCAGGAACCCTTTAAGTATTTCATACCAGTCTAGACAGGTTCAGTGTGTAAAAAGTTATGAATAAGAATTTAGAGGAACAATGGCAGACACATACTCATGTTTACAAACATGTTTTCTATTCCAGTTCTGTAGGTTCACCTTTTTTTCTCTGTCTTGACAAGACTTTGGATCTACGTGATCCTTTAATTTTGCCAGAGGGCACACGAGCTCTTCAGAGAAAGAGACAGAGAAAGCACCCACCATGAGGAATGGTCAATCTGTTGGTAATCGCTTGACAATGCCTTCTCTTCTATTTCTCCCTCCTTTTGGGGTTTTGGATTTACGTGTGCACATACCTGGCATGTTTTGCAAGCCTTTGGGTCAGAGACTTGAACCACACAGTTGGCCATGTGGCATCCACCTGTAACCATCATGCCACTGGCTGGTCTGGATATGGGACTTCCTTACTGAAGTGATGAAAATGTTGTGGGGCTAAATAGTCTAGATAGTGGTCCTAGTTGTCCAACATTGTGCATGTACTCAGTACCACTAATGGTACATTTTTCTTGAGTGTATTTTACCATAACTTTAAAAATCAGTGAATGACTAAATGGATGGACTCTTGCAATGAAGTGTTGCCTGAGTTTTCTGCTTATGAAATGAGACCAATAGTTCACTCCTGGTCACCTTAGAGGAGATGATATCTTCTGGCAGCCCCACACAAAAGCCAGTTAGCTCAGTAAATTTGGGATTCTTAAGGAGAAAGAAAATGTTTGCTAATGTACCCCAAAACAATGTAATCCTAAACATTTCAGTAAAGAAGGATCAGAGGGAGATCTTTATCAAGCAAACTTTACTACAAATACTTTTTAATAAGCTTTTAAAAAATAGTCTTTTGAGGGTGGAATAATGATGCAGCAATAAAACATGAGGCTCTGTGAGACTGAATCACCTTGGACCGGTCTGAGATATCCCTGAGTATTCAGGGCATATGTTAGCAATGATGAAGTACTAGCTGAAGCTGGGGTGATCTAGCATCAAGACCCTGCTAAGTATGCTGTCTCTCTCTGACTCATGGAAGAAATTAAACTTGAAAAAAAGATTCTTTTCTTCCCTCTCTCCTTCTCTCTCTCTCTGTTTTTTTTTTTTTTAAGAGTTTTTTGCCTAAGGGCATATATACTAGCTGGAGAGAGAGAGAGAGAGACAGTGAGAGAAAAAGTGAGAAATCACCCCCCAGGGGGGATGACCATGCTTCGGTCCCTCTTCCTGCATTCTTCTCCAAAGATCTTGGGCACACCACAAGCACCTGGCATGAGTTTCAAGCCACTGGTTCTGGGACTCAAACTGCAGTTGGCCACACTGGAGTCCAGTGACATAACCACTATGCCCACCTGCTGGCCCTCCCCCAAAATATTATTTTCTAAATATTCATCACAGTTGACTCCAAGCTCCTTGAGGACAAAGGCCCAGGCTGTCTTGCTCATCACTGTCCCCTTGATCTGTCCTTGGGCCAGGCATAGAGTGGGCACTCTGTAGTTAAGTGTAGCTGCAGATACTGACTATCACAACAAGGATTATTGAATCAGAAATCCAGCCACTTTGTGTTTCTTGCTGGCTTTCTTCCAGCAACCACTGCTGGGGAGTTTTTCAGGTTTCTGAGGCATGCCAGGACTGGGAGATCAGTGTGCTAGAGGTCATCAAAAAGGAATCCGTAAATCAGTCACCTGAGGGATGCTCTCTCCGGGAGTGACAGTCTTCCACCCTTGCCTTCCCCGTGCTGTTTATGAAGATGGAATATTACTGATGTAGATGTTGCCAATCCTTTCATTCTTCCTCAGTGAACTGAGGTCTTATTCTTCAGTGAAAACGGCGCTGCGCCTAAGTATCTGGCATCCACACAAGGAAGAGGCTTTATGCGAACATGTGGCCTTTTATAATGGGAGGCAGTGATCTTGAGAGTTCTTAATTACCCAAACCACCAACTTGTCTAAGCCCGGGTCCAGACTCCAAAGAGGAGCGAAGGATTTGGATGTCAGTTTAAGCCTTAGCATCTGTTCAGTATTCAGGGCTCAGTGTGTGAGAATGTGCTATTTCTTTTTCCTTCACTGGAAAATATTTTCCTTTCTGTTCCCACTATAAAAGTTGGATGTGGGGGCCAGCAGATGGGATGATGGTTAAGGTGCTGAATCAATCCCATTTAGCTCACTATATGGTTCAAGTCTGGGACCCAGCAGCTTGAGAAACATGAGGTGTGTGTGCCCAAAATCCCTAGAGGAAAATGGAAGAAAAAGGATTGGAATGTGGCCACCCCTTGGGGGTAGTTTCTTACTTTCCCTCTCTCTGTCTCTCAAGTGTACATGCCCTATACCAAAAACCTAAAAAAAAAATTTTAAAAATAAGAAAAAAGAAAGTTGGATGTGCCTTAGCATTTTACCATTGGAGTCAGTTTAATAATCACCTGGATTTGCCTTTTGATAGTGAATGCTCATGATTCTGGGTTCTCAGAGCAAAATGAACTCTCAGAAATTATGAATGGATTCACATCTATAAGCTACTCTTAGGAACAGACATGTCACAAATTTTCAAACGTTCCAGATACCCCCATTACCCTCTAGTTCAGGGGTCAGCAAGGAATGACCCATGGGCCACAGAATCCCATTGACCATCGGGCCCTTAACTAGAAAAGTTTGTGGGTCTCTGCTCTCGTTTAGCACTTCAAATAAGCCTGTCTGAGCTCTGTCGTTGGCTACCAAAATTGGTTTGCCTTTCCTAGTTGTTTTCGGTCGGCCTAATTAATCGTGTATGACTTCAGACCTGCTGTGTAACCTCTGAGATACAGGCACCTTATCTACACAAAAGGAATTTAATACCTGATTGTAGCATGAAGTATTTTATCAAGTGAGATTACATATATATGTATATATATCCATATATATAACTGAATGTAGTGATTGGCAACTAGCCTGCCGCAATCTGTATTACCCTTTCTTTTATCTAGTTCTTGTCCAGAGGGTATGACCACTTACCTATGAAAAAAAAAAAAAGTAATGGCCAAATTTACTACTACGTAGTCATACGTTTTCAGTCACTAGCGCCATTTAAATCACTGTTCTGCCGCTTACTATCAGGTCGTCAGGAAAGTCATTCTTTTTTGCATAGAAAAACAGAAAAAAATGTCATGACTTTTCCAACAACCTAATAGTTATGACCTTGAGGGAGTTGTTTACTCTCATTAAACCTCATCTAAAACTAGGGATAATAGTACTGATCTTCTCATACTACTGTGACTAAGGAATGGTACATGGTGAGCACTTACATACTTGCATCTAATATGTACTAATTAAGTGGTACCATCTATTACTACTTGATGAGTTTTTTTCCTTTGCTGTGTGTGTGTGTGTGTGTGTGTGTCGGTTTTTTTTTTTTTTTTTTTTTTTTTCTGAAGAGAAAGAAAGAAGGAACATGAGGAAGCATCCCCATGGAGAGTGGCCACACCTCACACCCTTCACCATGTCTACTCTTGGAATTTGGGGCACGCATGCCCGTGTGCCTAGTGTGTTTCTCAAGCTGCAGATCGAGGACTTGAACTGTGCAGGTGGCCTTGTGGAATCAACCCATCTTAACCACCATGCCACCAGCCAGTCTGTGACAGTTGTTACTTTCATCATTTATGTTTTCATTTTTAATTTGTCAGGGTACTGAGGATCATAGCATTCATTACCTCTGCCTACAGAGCCAACGTCTGCTCTCCTAGCTGGCCAAACTTACACTGTTGAGCTCCATTTATTGATTGATTGATTGATTGATTGCCATAGGACATATGTGTTCACCCAGCAGAGATAGAAAGAGAGAAACCACCCCCCCCCAGGAGGATGGCCACAGCTTCTTGCCCTCCATTCTTCTCTTGGGATTTTGGGCACACATGCACACACATGTCCAGCGTGATTTTCAAGCCACTAGGTCCAGGACGGAATTGTGGTTAGCCATATGGAAGTCCAGTGCCTTAACTTCATGTCACCTGCCGGTCCCCTGTTGAGTTCTATTAAAGCAAGGGAGGAAAATAAAGTCAGTTTAACCTTCGACACATGGTGTCTTAAATAAAGACATTGTAGAAGGAAAAGCAACAGAGAGGCTGATTTGCATATTGCATGTGGACCTACTGCTGATGCCCTTCTGACACCCCCCTCCTGGCTGTGTTCTCTGCAAGTCCTCTCTCTGTGTCCCCTCAGCCTCTGTGTGTCCCCTCAGCCTCTCTGCACCTGTGTGGCTCTAATTCTACCTTCAGTTCTCAGGCTGGTGTGCGGAGAGGATACCTCAGACGGGACTACCCATGGGGCGTTCGTTCATTCATTTGTTCTTTCATTCACTGACTGTCTCCTTTGCTGTGCTGTGTACAGAGTTATCAAGGAACAGAGATCCTTGGCCTCCCCGTTAAGGAGCTCACCTTCTTAAACCCCAATTTTGAGGTCATGTTGAAGAGGCAGGAGCTTGGGGACTGGGAAACTGGAGAGTTTTAGAATAATTGAAGTCACTGTGCTGAGTGAATTAATAGGTGAAAAAGGGCAGATTGGGACAGGTACCAGGCTGAGCAGGGTTGAAGCTTTCGTCCTGTGAAGTTTCTAAGCTCATGCCTTTTCCGAGTGGGTTCTTTCTAAATAACTCCCTGACTGTAAATCCCTTTCACTTCAGGGATTATTCTGCAAGGGATCTAACCCAGGCTGACTCTGCAGTTTCCTCCCTGTCTTCTTGCAGCTATTAGGCACAGCTAGGCCAGGCACCCTGGGGTGCAGATATGTCCCTTGGTGCCCCAGTGCTCCTTGGGCAGTGACAACCCCAGGAACAGCTGCTTTTCTTTTCTTGCTCATTCTGAAGAAAGGCAGCTGCTTCCTCTTCCACAGTCCAGGATAGACCATGGTACCTGGTGCCTCCCCTGCCTCAAGTGCAGGTGACCATAACTCTTGTACACCTGAACCTTTTTGGGAAGGCAGGTCCCACTGGGCCTGGCATGCCTGGTGGCTGCATCTTTTTAAAAATCAAACACTGGCCTGGGAGGGCCAAAAATAGACATTCCTCAGGGCAGTGTGGGTCCCTTGGGGAGACTGAGCACATGTCTCAGAGTGACATGAGACTGGGACAGTGACTGGCCAGGCTGGGATATTTCAGATATCTGCCTACCTAGCTGGCTGCCAGGGTTTTTGCCTCACCAGCCAGGCCCTCTTTCCTCTTCTAGCTCAAGCTTGCCATCCTTCTCCACTCCTATGTGCTCACCTCTGAGCTCACCACTTCCTGCCCAGAAGGCTCTGCTAGCTGCATGGCCAGGCAGAGTGAAGCACAAACTTGGCCGGCGAAGCCTCTGTGTCCACCTTTATCTCCCGTAGTCTCTCCTCCTGCCTTTTAAGCTCCAGCCAAAACAGAGTCCTCCTTGCTCTTTCTCCTTCTTTTCCTCTTTCTCCTCCCTCTTCTCCTTTCCCCTCCCTCTTCTCTCCCTTTTCTCTTCCTCCTCCTCCTCTTCTTCCTTCCCCTTCCCCTCCCCTTCCACTTCTCTTATTTCCCCTTTCCTTTCTCCTCCTCCTCCTTCACTATTTTAATAGTATTCTTCTGCTTTCCTACGGTGGGGCCTTGTCCTCTGGCTCTTCCCACTAGCAGGTGCACTGCCTGTGGACATTGCTAGTCTGTAAGGACCAGCTCACAGCATGTGAGGTAATCAGAAAATCACCATCCCAACGGGGCCTCCCTTGGAACACTCTTCACAAATCAGAGCGGTTTTTGGGCCAGGAGTTCACCAGGTTACCCTATCCCAAAGCCTTTACCAAGGGGACTAGATTCTGCCCTTCTCTGGCACCCTCAGTTCTTTGTAGGTGATACTGTTGAAACACATCTCACTCTGCTGCAGAGTGTGAACAGCAGGGTGTTCATTTAGTTCCCATCTCGAAGTGCCCTGAGGACAGATATGGGGCTCACAACTCTTGTCCTTTTTCCAGCAGTCTCCAACAGCCTCTTGCCTAAAGATGGTGCTTTTTTAAAAAATTTCTTTTTTATTGCTGTATGCCACCCCTGAGCTGTATAATGTCCTCTTCCTCTGCACCCAGCACCATCATTCAAGTTACGTACGACATGTGAGAGGGTCGTGCACACAGTATGAGGTCCTCAACCACGAGGAGGGATTCTGCCTGTTTTGAGTGGGTTCTTGCTAAACAACTCCTTGACTATAAATCCCTTTCACTTCAGGGATTATTCTGCGAGGGGTCTAACCCAGGCTGACTCTGCAGTTTCCTCCCTGTCTTCCTGCAGCTATTAGGAAGCTATTACTCAGAACTGGGCCAGCAAGCCAGACTCCCTAGACCTGGAGCAGCTGCCGAAAGAGTTCCTGCTCAGACTGGCTAGAATAGTTGCCGGTTGCTAGAGAGGGACTACCTACAGGTCCTACCAACCACACATTCCTGTAGCCCAGAAATCTGGAGAGTAGCTTTTTTCCTTTTAAGAGAGATTTTTTTGCTATAGGGCATGTGCACTCATCAGAGAGAGAAATCCATTCTTCTCTTGGAATATTAGGTACATAGGCACACATACCTGGTGTGAGTTTCAAATTGCTGGGTCTGGCACTCAAACCACAACTGGCCATGTGGGAGTCCAGCATCCCAACCACTATGCCACTTGCTAGCTCCTAGAGTATGACTTCTTATTTTGCATCAAGTTAGTAGCAAGCCCTGAGCTTCAAGGTCACTTAACCCATACCTGAGTGCCTGTGTAACTAACTAGTTCAGTCTGACCTTGACTCCGAGGCAGATGCATGTGAGAAATAGTTATAGGAAAGAGAGTTCTCTGTATCTTCCTTAAGAGCCCTATTGAAGTTTCCTTTAAGGGTGCATAAAATTGATGTTCTGACAGCTTCTTTAGCTAGAGAATCCCTGATTGAAACTAAATTTTAGGTGATGTCCAAAATAGAAAACAGCCAAGCAGAGCAGCTGAGTGTGACGCTCTGTACAGAGAACTTTGAAGTAGTGCTGTTCAGTTCCCTCTACAGAGTGTCTGAGTTAATAGTTTAAAAACTGCCACTTCATAGGGACCATCAGATGGTGTAATGGTTGCGTCACTGGATTCCTACGTAGTTGACCACGATTTGAGTCTCGGACCCGGTGGCTTCAGCCTCGTGCTGGGCGCATGTGTGTGTTTGCCCAAGATCCCGAGAGGAGAATGGAGAAGGGACTGTGGCATGGCCATCCCTCAGAGATGATTTCTTGCTTTCTGTCTCTCTGTCTCTCTTTTTCTCTCCAGTAAGCTCATATGCCCTATAGCAAAAATCTTTCTCAAAAAAATAAAAAATCCCAAACACTGAATTAGCAGGTTTTTCCTAAACTAACTCAGAACTACTTTGGTAAGAATAAATAGATAATGCATTTTGTTTAGTTGAGAAAAAAATGAGACTGTTGTGTATAGCAGGTCTTTTGCTGTGTGTTGAGAATAAAGAGAAATACTGTCTCTTGCAAAAAAAAAAAAACACCACAAACCTGCTGCTGTAGCATTTATAAGGAAGACACGTGTCCTGGCATCACAAATGATGGGCTTGCTGATGTGTGAGGCCCAGGATAAGAGTGGTGGGAAGTTGGGCATTACCTCCTCGTCTGGTAGAAGGTGTTTCATGGCTCTGGTGGTGGGGTGATGTCTGTGCTGACTGGGGCCAATAGTTAGACCATGAAGCCAGGCCTCTGGGTCACCCCAGCCAGGATCTCTGAACCATATCCAGTAAGTGGACCAGGACTCCCCCTACAGGTAGTTTACCTCTGTCAGCCCCACCCCAGACTCCCAGGAATTGGGGGAGGAGGGGTCCATCCTTCACAGAATGGCAGCTCCCTGCTTGGGGGATGCTGGGAGTAACGGCAAAAGATTGATTTGCCCTCTCTTTGTCCCCCGGAGTGATTTTCATTTAGCTGAGCATGGGGCAGTGAGATGCTGCAGTCACCTATCTTTTTATTTGCTGTACAGAGCATGCACTCCCCAGAGAGCAATGAAGACACAGAAAGTGAGAAAGCACTCTCTAGGGGGATGGCCCTGCCACAGACTCTTTTCCTGTATTCTCTTCTTGGGATTTTGGCCACACATGCACACGTGCCTGGTGTGTTTCCTAAGCCTCTGGGTCTGGAACTTGAACAGCGCTGTCGACTGTGAGATACAGCTGCCTTAACTATATGCCGTTGTCTGGCCCTACAATCACATTTTAATATACTTTCCCCCTCCAAGGAATTTAATTATTTGTATTATTATTACTATTTTAATTTGCTCTAGGGCACCAGAGAGAGAGAGGAGAGGGAGAACAACCCTCCAAGTCCAGGACTCAAACTGCAGAAGGGAGTATAACGCCTTAACCACCACACCACCTGCTGGCCCCAGTAAACTATGTTTTAAAAAAAAAATGTGTTTTTGGGGCTGGCAGGTGGTATAGTGGTTAAGGGTGCTGGACTCCCACATGGCTGACCACAGTTCAAGTTCAAGACCTGGCGGTTTGGTTTCTCCCTCTTCTTCTCCATCTCACTCTGTCCCTCTCTGGTCAAATTAAAGTAATTAAATAAATCAAGTTAAATAAAATCTCTTAAATGATTTTGACTTTGTGCTGTAGTGATCAATAACTGAGTACATACCCATGCCAGGCACAACCTTCTGTGCTATGCTCCCTTAATTTCATTTCATTTTTCACAGCATCCCCATTTTATAAAGCCCGTCCCAGTTAGGAATTTTAATAATAATGCTTGGCGCATTTCTTCTGTGTTTTCCCTAAAGTGTGGCCCAGAGAGTTCAGGGGAAGGAGGCTATTTATATCTTGTGACATTCTCTCTGGGCTTCCCCTAAGAGAAGAGCTGGCCTGTATCCTTTATCCTTATCCTTGGCTTGGCCAGATGGGACGGCCACCCCACCTGAGCAGGCCTGCGAGGTTTTTCTTCAGTTCTTCCTTCATCTCTAATCGACTCTCCTGGACAGACTGAGAGCTGCAGCCCATCAGAAGGAAGCATGAGGCTGAATTTCCCCTGAGTGCTCAGCTCACTTTTAAAAGTAAATTACTTATTGCCTACTTGCAGCTGTAAAAAGCACACTTGTTATGTTGTGGCCTGGAGAGGCCATAGGGACTGTAACTTTGTAAAAATCAAGATTTAAAATTTGTAACCAAAAGCAATAAAACACCATTGATGGACATAAATGTGAGATCAACATGGAATTTGCCATGGTAGTTAGAACAGAGTGAAAGTAAGTTGGAAGTCACACACTTGTGTATAGTTATCTGATTTTTTTAATAGGATGGATTTTTTTAAAGAATTACTTATTTAATTTTATTTATTAGTAGTAGTATTTTTAAAATTTGCTGTAGGGCATGTGCATTTACCAGAGAGAGACAGAAAGAAAAAGGGGCAAAGCGAGAAAGCAAGCCATCAGGTCCAGGACTCAAACTACGGACAGCCATGTGGGAGTTCAGTGCCTCAATCACCACACTACCTGCTGGCCCCAGTTGTCTGATTTTCCCT
>NW_006159539.1:7487837-7516662 GCF_000334495.1 Tupaia belangeri chinensis
CATAACATCACTGTCATTTTGGTCTCAATGCTGTCTACATGGGTCTGCTTGTGATACCCAGACTAATCCATCAAGGAGGAAAATCAGAACAGTTACTTATAGATGTGGGTGTTGCTCACAGGCTTTACAGTTGAGCTGCGGCACCTGCACCTCCTGCAACTAGACAGGGGTTCTGTTTATCCAGTTGGGAGGATAAGAGGTCAAGTTTGCACTTGTTCATTCCCACTGAAGAAAGGGGTTTGTGCCTTCCTTTTTAATTGCTTGTCTGGCAGAGCCATGAGCTACAGGGTCCCCCCCCCCTTTGTTTTTTCAAGAGCCAGTGGTGGGAACGTGACACTGTGACATCAGTCCTCTTTCCAGACTATTTCTGAAGCTTCAAAGGGAGATAAAGTTAAATTTATCCCCCTTCTTCAGCTGTGTTTTCACAAGTAAAGAATAATGAAAATTCAAAGCAGCTTTCCCAGATGATTCAATACCTTTCTTAGTGGAGTCTTACAAAGAATTCTCAAAGTTGAGATTTTCTGCAAAGTCTGGATACCTTTGAGCCTTTTTTCCTGAGAGATAAGATGGTATATTTATGCATAGGCACCAAGATAAGGGTTCCCAAATGTTTTTGGTTAAACCCTGTCAAAGTTTTGATAAGTACCAATAATGCTTAATGCTTAGATATAAATTATATACTTGTATTCTCTATTACTGTAGAATTCAAGTTATAAAACAAACAAAGGTATACATATAAGAGGAGATAAAGATGAAATAAACAGTATTTTTAAACGTCTAGCTGGCCGCGAGTGCTTTATATTATCATCAGCTGATGCCTTAAGACATAAAAATAGTTATTTACAGTGACATTTATTGTTAACAGTTTAGAGTAGAAATCCATCTTTCAAATTAATCTCTCCATAATTTCATTTTTGTTTGCTGAATCTTTATCATCAGTTTTTAACCTGGTAATATGACTGACAAAACCTTTTGCTAGGAGAATGAGAGGCCCTGCCTTTTTTTTAGTATTACAGTTTCATTATTTAATTCATGCTTTTTTTTTTTTGCAGGAATGTTTATCATTTTTAGTGAAATTTTCCCCTTAATTGAGTTATTTTGTATGTAGAGAAAGCACTTATCATATTTGTTCATCTTGAAGAATTTTTACAGAATGTACACACTCATAAGATTCACATCAAGAGATAGAACATTGTAGAAGCGCTCCTCATGGCTTTCTAAGTTAATTCCCACCATCATCTTTTACAAAGTAAGCACTCTTCAGACGTCTGTGACTTGATATTGCTTTTTTCTATTCTTAAACTTGACATAATTGAGATGATATCGTAGGCATTCTGTCATGTCCAGCCTTTTGGGGTGCCTTCTGTTTGTTGGATACATCCGTGTTGTCACGTGTGTTCATCCAGTTGCAGTAGAATACACGATTGTATGACGGTGGTACCATCTTGTTACTGACTCTGCTGTTGATGGAACTGGCATGGTGTCCAGTGTCCAGTTATCATCAATTGCACCTCTGTGATCATGGCTGTTCCTGGGTGTGGGTGAACATGTGTCCGTGTTCTGTGGGATGTGCACCGGCAGTGATGTGGCTGGACTGTGAGGTATATTCATCTTTAGTAGTTACAACCCAAGGGTTTCTCCAGTGGTTATGCCAGTGTGTGTTCCCAAATGAGGGCTTGAGGGACATTTCCACATCTTCACCCGTACTCGATCATTAGTATCCATATATTTTTTAAATTTTTGTTATTATTTTAAAATTTTCTGTAGTGCATGTACACTTACCAGAGAAAATAAAAGAAAAAGAAAGTGAGAAAGCAAGTCACCAGATCTGGGAATTGAGCTGTGGTTGGCCATGTGGGAGTCTAGTGCACCTTAACCACCATGCCACCTTCTGGTCCCAGTATCTATATTTTTAGTTTTAGGGTTTTTGTTTTGTTTTGAGAAATTTTTCCTGTAGGGCACATGTGCTCGCTGGAGAGACAATGAGAAATCACCCCCTAGGGGTAGGGCAAATAGCCACACCACAGTCCCTTCTCTTCCATCTCCTCTTGGGATTTTGGACACACACACACACACACACACACACACACACACACACACATGCCTGACATGAGTTTTATGCTGCTGTGTCTGGGATTTGAACTGCAGTTGACTATCTGGGAGTCCAGCAAGGTAACAATTACACCATCTACTGGTCCCCATATCTATATTTTTAACTTTAGTTAGTCTAGTCTGGTGGTATGGACAAGGGGTCCCTTAGGCTTCTACCCTAGAGCAGGGATCCCCAGTCCCTGGGCCAGAGACTATAGCCACTTGCACCTGTAAGGGACAAGCTGCACAGCAAGAGGTGAGTGTTGGGGGAGTGAGTGAAGCCTCATCTATATTTACAGCCACTCTCCATTGGTCACATTACTGCCTGAGCTCTGCCTCCTGTCAGATCAAGGGTAGCATTAGGTTCTGATAGGAACGCGAACTCTATTTTGACTTGCTTATGTGAGGCATCTAGGGTGTTTGTGCTCATAAACTTCTCACCATGGAAAAATTGTCTTCTGAGAAACCTGTTCCTTGTGCCAAATAGGTTGAGGACCATTGTTCTAGAGAGCCCTGCTGTAGTGCTGCTCATTCTGAGATGTCTGCAAGGAGGTCCCCCTGGAGTTCTGTTTACTAGGACCTGGGAATTCCCTTGCAAAGGGCCACAGAACTGTCTACAAATCAGTTGTCCTGCAGAGGATGGCCTAAGAGGTGGCCAAGAGACAGTTCTGGGCAGAGATGGGGTGGATGTGGGAACAAGTGCATGGACTTGCACCTATGGGCTCCTGGGTCTTTACACCTAAGTAGAGGTCTCCAAGGAAAGGATGGGCCCACAGCAGGAGGAGAAGAGGCACTTGGATGCTTCCAAGTGCCTTCCCTGGATGCCTCAGGGAAGCTGATGACTCCACATTGAGATCTGGTCTTCCAAGTTCAGGTTCTATTGAGGCATGTGGAAGGGCGAAGCCAGTGGAGGTAGGCTATGGAGCATTTGGTGGGCAGAGGACATGTGGCATGGCTTTTTGTCAAGTGAGGGGACCTCTTGGCCACTGTGCTTGACCTTCACTAGGTGTCCAGGCAGGTGACAATAGGTTGGCAGGCATCTGAACCTTGGTCAGGAAATGAAGAGCCTCCTGGCATGGCGTTCACAGTGAAGAGAGCAAAGAAGCAGGTGTTTACCTGGTGGGTTTCCAGAGCAGCCTTGGGCACGGCGGCAAGACTTTGTCCTTTCCTCTTATCCTGCCATGGCCTGCTCCACTGCATCTTCTGAGAGTAGTGTGGTCCTGGAGAAGCCTAATGCGAGCCACAGGCATCATGTTAATTCTTTAGTAGCCCCATGTCACCATACAGAATTAGACAAAGATGGGGGCAGGCAGGTGGCATGGTGGTTAAAGCACTGGACTCCCATATGGCCAACTGTGGTTCAAGTCCCAGACCTGCTGGCTTTCTTTCTCTCTCTCTTTTTCTGATGAGCACATGAGCCCTATAGCAAAGTAAAAATAGTAATAATGAAATTAAATAAGTCTGGGAAAAAAAAGAACTAGGCAAGATGATTTTAATGATAAATTTAAACTTACTTTAGCCAACCTAAGGGAAGGATGGAGATATACTTTAAAAAAAACAAAAGAAAGAAATCATAGATCAGAAGTCTAGCACTGTTAGTCAAATAAGGGAACAGATAAATTAACATTTAAACATAAGTTGAAATTTAATAAAAGTAAAAATTTTAAAATTAGGGCCAGTAGCTGGTGTAGTGGTTAAAGCACTGGACCCCCATGTGGTGAACTGTGGTTCAAGTCCCAGACCTGGTGGCTTGAAACTCACACCAGGCACATGTGTGTGCATACCCAAAATCCCAGGAGGAGAATGGAGGAAAAAGAATTGTGACATGGCCATCTCTCTGCTGGGGATTTCTCACTTTCTGTCTCTGTTTCTCTAGTGAGTGCACATGCCCTACAGAAAACAAACAAACAAACAAACAAAAATCTTTTTAAAAAAAAATCAGGGGACCAGCAGTTAGTGTAATGACTATGTCACTGGACTCCCATGTAGTCAATTGCAGTTCAAGTCCTGGATCCGGTGGCTTAAATTCACACCGGGTGCATGTGCATGCATACCCAAGATCCTGAGAGGAGAATGGAGGAGAAGGGATTGTGGCGTGGCCATCCCCCCTGGGGGGTGATTTCTTGCTTTCTGGTGAGCGCATGCGCCCTATAGCAAAAACTTTTAAAAAAAAATCAATCAATAATCCAAAAAGTAAGTATACAAAAGGAAACTATGGTACATGGGATGCTTCAGCATAAGACATCAGAAAGTAAAAAGGAAACTTGGAGAGCAATTAGAAAAATAAAAAGTCTGTGCTCATTTCTGTGGTTTTCAAACTTGAGGGAAGTTAGAATAACTTGCAGCGTTCTTTGCCCCATAGTGGCTACTCCTCACTTCCTAAGTTCATAATTGCATAGCTCTGGGGTAATCCCTAAATTAGAATTTCTTTTTTCAATTGTCAGAGAGACTGAGAGGGAGAAAGCACACTGCAGTGGTCACACTGCAGTCCCTTCCTCTCCATTTCTCTATCTTGTTGGAGTTTTGGACAGGCGTGCATATGAGCCTGGAATATATTTCAGGTCACCATGGCCAGGATTTGAACTGTGGCTGGCCATGTGGAATTTGGCTGTTCTAACCGCTAGACCAGGAGTGTGGCCCATAAAATTTGGATTTCTAACAAGTGCCTAGTTATTACTGGTGCTGCTGGTCCACTTTGAGAATTGCTGGTCTGTTTCATAACTTTGTCCTCTGTATACAGTTTCATGCATTACTTCCATGCAGTCCATGGAAGGACAAGCCATACATCCTGTTGATGCAGACAGAGGCAGGATATAGTCTAATCATGGGTGCAATAAGAGTGAGAGGTACAACACATCCACTGTGTGTCTGTGTAGTTTTCATCTCCCCCTTAGGCTTTCCTCGGCCTCTGTGATTAGTTCCCCAATCTATTTGCGTCTCCCTATGGGTTTAGCAAATTAGTCTGTTAGCAACCTGCCCCTCTTCTGCTGGCTCTTCCCAAAGAAGATGTTGCTTTTTGCAGAAGCTACGGGAACCATCACTCGAGTTTCCAGGCTACAACACGCTGTTGTTGGTTCCATCGTACTCTTGCCAGTACGTTTGTCTGTATCGACTTACTCCTTGGTTTTATTCTTCCTTAAGAAATGTGCTCAACCCTGCCGCGCGCTTCCTCAGCAGGCGCTTCCTGGCTTCTTCCCCTGTCTGTACTCTTTCTGTGCCTTGTACGGACACTGCATGCAGCACTTAACGCAGTGCTAGAATTTATAATATAGAGTCTCCTTACTACTATATGAGCAATTCAGGGGTATCAGCCACACCTTCTGCAGTTTTGTGGCCTCCATTCCGAGCCCACTCATAGCAGATGCACAGGAAATATGTATGGACTGAAAGTCTGAATGAGAACCAGCCGGTGGCATGGTGCTTAGGGTGGCTGGATCTCACATAGCTGAATGTGAGTGCAGTATGAGTCCTGGACCTGGAGACTTGAAAAACATGCCTGGTACATGTACCTGCATGCCCAAAATCCTGAGAGAAGAATGGAAGAGAAGGAATTATGGTATGACCATCCTCTCTGGGAGTGATTTCTCCTTCTCTGTCTGTCTCCAGTGAGCACATGTGCCCAATAGCAAATTAAAAACAAACAAACAGACTGAATGATTTAGTAAAAAAAATCCCATATTGCTCAGTATAAAAATGAATAGGATGGAGACAGCAGGTGGTATGGTTAAGGTACTGGACTCCCACATGCCAAAGTATGGTTAGAGTCCTGGACCTCATGGCTTGAAAATCATGCCACGCATGTGTGCATATGTGGCCAAAATCCCAAGAGGAGAATGGAGGAGAAGGGATTGTGGTGTGGCCATCCGCTTGGGGGTGATTTCTCAACTTTCCTCTCTCTCTCCAGCAAGTGCACATGCCCTATGCCAAAAATCTTAAAAAATAATAATAATTTATAATAAAAGAATCAGATGAAATCAAACCATTAAAAAGAATGCAGCAAGCTCAAATAACTGATATTGGGAACAGGGTCACAGAGTCCTAGTGCAAATGAGATGATAATGAGAAGTTCTGAGATTTCCATTACAGCATTGCTATGCTTTACGCGGAAGTCTGGTTCTCAGTCTACTTGTATTAGCTGTTTCACAGAAGAACCGAAGCACTATTTATCTACTAATGGAAAGCAATTTGCTGCTATCAGCCGAGGGACATGAATGAATATCAGAAAATAGTTATTCATAAGCATCTGTAATCCCCTTTATATTTTGGTTGCAGTTGATAGGTTATCAAATGAATCAAAGAACTAGAATTAGTCTGACTCTCAGCTCTTAACATAATCACTTGGGGAAATATTTGCCAAGATAGCAAAAAGATTGTAAGAAAGAAAACTTCTTCCATTTCTTTTTTATTCCCGTTTTAAATTTGATTTTATTATTTGTTTTTATTTTATCTTTAGGTTTTTGCCGTAGGGCATGTAACTCACCGGAAAGAGACAGAGAAAGTGACAGGGAAAGTGAAAAATCACCCACTGGGATGAATGGCTTCACTGCAACCCCTTTTCCTCCAGTCTCCTCTTGGGGTTTTGCCCACACATGCACACATGCCCAGTGTGCTTTTCAAGCTGCCAGATCTGGGATTCAGACTGTGGTTGGCCTTTGGGAGTCCAGTACTTTAGGCACCACACCACTTGCTACCCCCTGCCCCTTTAAAATTTAGTTCCAGAAGGTGTGTGCAAGATAGAATACTTTTCAGTAGGACCTGGTCTTGCCACAGTCTCTTCTCCTTATTTCTCTGTTAGGATCCTGGGTGCACGTGTTTGTTTTTCAAGACACGGGGACCTGGATTCAAACCCTGGTAGCCATGTGGGATCTGTTTCCTCTGCATAGTAATGGAAGAATAGCTTATAGAACCATAATCATTTAGAATATTTCACTGGGGCCAGCAGTTGGCGTAATGGCTATGTCGCTGCACTCCCATGTAGTCAACCATGGTTTGATTCCTGGACCCCCATGTAGTCAAGCACAGTTTGAGTCTTGGACCTGGTGGCTTAAATTGACACCAGGCATGTGCATGTGCGCCCAAGATCCTGAGAGGAGAATGGAGGAGAAGGGATTGCGGCATGGCCATTCCCCCTGGGGGGTGATTTCCCACTTTCTGTCTCTTTGTCTCTGTCTTTCTGGTGAGCGCACACGCTCAGTAGCAAAAACCTCTCTCAAAAAAAAAGAAAAAAAAAGAAAGAAAAGTAGAATATTTCACAATTCTCTCTTAAATGGCCCATGGTCTGCATCCTTATATGTACATTCCTGTGCTGTTAGTGGTGGGGATGTGTCCTTAGTCACCGGCTGTGTGATTGTGTCATTGTGTGGGCATCATGGAGTGCATTTACAAAGCTTGGTGATCTAGCCTATTGCACACCCACACTGTGTTAAGCCTGTTACGATCTCATGGGAACATTTCGTATATGTGCCCCATCACTGACCTAAATATTAGGTATGTAGCTCATGACTGACTGCACTTTCTAGGGCAGTGCTTATCACAGCCATAATACAGAAAATGTCCCCCCCCCTTTTTTTTTTTACAATAAATGATGGAGGATTGGGGATAGTGCTTGAAAATGAGGGAAATGGGATAGTTTCTTTTTTTGGAGACAAGTCTTTGAACGGTGGATTTATTTATAATGTGAGGCATGGAAAAACAGAGGTTTTTGTTTGTTTAAATTTAATGCCAGAGGGTCTGTGCAAGATAGAAAAAGCACCTCACAGTGGGGCCTGCCATGCCACAGTCCCCTGTCCTTCGGTTCTCTGTTACGATCTATTACGTGCCTCGTCAACATGTTTTTCAAGCCACTGGGGCCTGGATTTGAACCCTGGTGACCATGTGGGATCGGCTTCCTCTGCCTGTTGATTAACCATCATGCTACAGGGCTGGTCCTAGCAGAGTTTGTTCTGACGAAACTGAGAGAGGCAGTGCTAGAGTTTTGCAAATTTGCTTTTGTGAGTTCTGCCTTGTTGCTCAGCTAACTTCCCTTGAGCTAGAGCAGTAGGCTTTATGACAGGAGAATGGGGCTGACGTGGGTCTACAAAGGACTGGTGTGATTTGGTGCCTGCGGTTTCTGCCTCCCTGGGACACTTGGTTTTTGCTCACCACTTGTTCAGCGTACCTCTGTCTTGACTCTGACCGACTCGAGCAGATCTCATTTCATCTTTCTTTCTCTTGCTCTGGGTATCCCTAAGGCACAGGGTTTTTTTGGCTTGTTTGTTTGTTTTGTTTTAAATTGCAGTCTGAAAACAGCCACTGTGTTTATTTGCTGACCAGATTACAAAAACAATCATGGCTGATACCTTAGTTCATCCTTTTATTAAGTCCATTGATCTGGTCTTCCCTGTTGCCAGCATCTGTACCTTCTACAAAATAGGTGGTTGTCTGCATTCCACCTCCTGGAGAGGATCATTTGAAGGGCCTAAGGTGCAGTTTTTAATCCTCGTTTTTGTATTATTTTTAGATTTTTGCCATAGGGCACTTGTACTCAGAGAGAAACAGAGAGGGAAAGTGAGAAATCACCCTACCAGGGGATAGTCATTCTACAATTCCCTGCTCTTTATTCTTCTCTTGGGGATTGGGGCACACTTGCACACATGCCTAGAGTGTTATTTATTTATTTACTTTTTTAAAAAAGATATTTTTACTCTAGGGCACATGAGCTCGCCAGAGAAAGAGACAGAAAGTGAGAAATCATTCCCCTCCTTGTCCTAGGGGATATGGCCTTGATTCAATCCTGTCTCCTCTTGGGACTTTGGGCACACACACACACAGACCCGGTGTAAGTTTTAAGCTGCCAGGTCCAGGACTTGAACCACAGTCAATTGTGGGATTCCTGCAACATAACCATTATGCCACCTGCTGGTCCTCTGGTGTGTTATTTTTCAATCTTCCTATGGAGTCGGCCATGTGGGATCCAGCCTTTAATCAACATGCCACCTGCTAGTCCTAGGGCACAATTTTTTGTTTTGCTTTAAGAGAGATTTTTGCTATAGGGGGTATCTGCTTGACAGAGAGACAGAGAGACAGAAAGACAGAAATAACTCCTGGAAGGATGGCCATGCTGCAGCCCCTTCTCCATTCCCTTCTTGGGATTTTGGGTATGCACACACACAAACCCAGCATGAGTTTTAAGCTACCAGGTCCAGGACTCAAACCACAATCAATTACGAGGGACTCCTGTGACATAACCACTACGCCATCTGCTGGTCCCATAAGGCACAGTTTTTAACCTCGAGTTCTTCCTATATAAATTGTTATATATCACCAAATGCTCCTGGGATATCTCCATTCAGATGTGCAGCATTAAAACAGAAAAATTTCTGAGCACAATTTATTTCCCTGAAGCCCACCTCTCTTTGCAGGTGGTAATGGGTTCTCTAACTTACACATGCTGTGATCAGACCCTCCCGGCTGCTTTTGGTCTTACCTGGAATGCCTCCCTCCAACCTTCCACTCTGGGTCGGACTCTCAAACTCAATACCTACAGAAGGGAGGAAGTGACCTGGATTGTGTGAGGCTGGCCAGGAATGTGGCTGCTAGACAGCAGTTGATACGTGGGGAGCAGCGGGGCCTGGTGGGGATAGTGGAGCATGAACAAGCAGGTGCCCTATCCAAGAGGGCAACTCCCACTGGGATCCAGGCCATCCTTCCTGCTCTGTACTAGACAGTCTAGCTCTGGGTGGTGAAGGACAAGAATCCATTCCAGGCACATATTATGAGACGAGAGTTTATTCATTATGCTTGTGTCAGCTAGATCATGCAAGTTGAGAATAAATCAGAGTAGAAGATAGTAACAGTGAGAATAACAAGTCCAAATATGGTACAAAAACTACCTAGAAAAATGTCTAGGGTGACACCAGAGATAAATTACAGACCATTTAATTTTTTTCTGTAGTTTCACATTAGGGCACTTGTGCTTGCTGGAGAGAGCGAGAGAAACAGACAGAAGGAAAGTGAGAAGTCACCCCCCAGGGGACATGGCCTTGCATCAATCCCTTCTCCATTCTTTCCTCCAAGATATTGGGTACACACGCACATGACCCTGGCGTGAGTTTTAAGCCACTGAGTTCAGAGCTTGAACCATGGTTGGCCATGTGGGAGTCGAACGATGTAACCCCTGCACCATCTTTTGGAACCATTTATAGACTTCTTAAGCTTTCCTGGAACTTTTCACAGGACTCTTCTGTCTGCAGCCTCTCATTCCACAGTTAAAGCACTTGTTTGCATTTTGAGGTTAGATTACATTTTGGCTTGACCATGTATGCTGTTACCCTTTAAAAAAAAAATTAAGGTTTTTGCCATAACGTGCGTATGCTCACTGGAGAGACAGACAGGGAAAGTGAGTAATCATCCCTTCATGGGGGAAGGTCATTCCACAATCCCGTCTCCTCCATTCTCCTCCTGGGATTTTGGGCACACATGTACGTGCACACAGCATGATTTTCAAGCTTCCATGTCTGGGACTGGAACCACAGTTGGCCATGTTGGAATCTAGCACCTTAACAGCTACACCACCTGCTGGCCCTGCTGCTGCCTTTTTAAAAGGCAAATGACAAGGGGACCACTTGTCCGTAAGCATTTTAAAGCAAGTGCACATCAAAGAAGCCAGTGGGAAGTGGGGAAGCATATTTGAATTCAGTGATGGTGTCTGGGTGTTCAGGATTTAGCAAGTAGACTCACTGTCAGAGGTGGATCTTCAGCTAGCCTGGGTGGCACAGCAGTAACATGATAGGACTCAACACAATGCTGAAGCCATGTGGGAAGGCCCTGAAACCTACATGCTGTGCACCCCCATGTTCCTGGCTGGCTGAGGCTGGGGTTGGAATCGTGGCTTGAAGACCCTGATGGGAATGCCTCTCTCTCTGTGTCTCTCTTTAATGGAAAAATTTCGTAAGTTAACTTTGTAAAAATAGGCCCAGTAGGTGGTGTGGTGTTTGAAGCTCTGGATCCCACATGGCCAACTCCATGGTTTCAGTCACGGACCTGGCAGCTAGGACAGGTGGGTGCCTACAGTCCTGAGTGGAGAACGAGGGAAATGGGATTGCTCTGTCGCCATTTCCCTGGAGGGGGTGATTTCTCACTTTTTCTCTGTCTTTCTCTAGTAAGCATGCATGCTCTTTGGGGGGAAAACCTTTAAAAACAACAACAACAACTTGATAAGCATTTCTACCCTATATTTACGTGCTCTTTCATCACACATTCATATTGGGGAACAGGAGTTGCCAACTCTGGCCTGGCAAAGATGATGACCACTAGTGACCCTTTCCTTTTCTTGATGGTGACTACAGAAATGTTATGTTTTCTATCACTCTACCCTCGGGACCTTTAAGGGTATGTTGAAGGTGAAAACACAAAGCTGATGATCACAGAAACCATGCTGGTGTCTCCCAAGGGTAGGATCTTGGCAGCACTGAGAGCTGTGTATGTGGATACACCGTGGTCTCACTGGGCCTTTTTTTTTTTTTTTTTTTTTTTTTGGTGTTGTTAAAAAGAGATTTAGCTTTCGGGTGCATGTGCTCTCTAGAGAGACAGAGACAGAAAGTGCGAAATGACTGCTCGGAGGAGATGGCCATGCCACAATCCCTTGTCCATTATCGTCTCAGGATTTTGGGCATGTACACATACATGCCCTGCATGAGTTTGAAACCACTGGGTCTGGGACTCGAACCACAGTAGATTATGTGGGAATCAAATGATGTAACCATTAGGCCCTCTGCTGGTCCCTCTCGAGGCCTCTTGATGCCTAGTGAAGCTTGGGTGTGGTCACTTACGCTCCTTTGCTATCAGAGAGAACCAAAGAAAGTATCCTAGCATCTTGGGGCTGTCAGCCAAAGGTATTTGACCCATGTTTGATGTCCTCCATGACAACCTCAGCACCATGAAAAACACATTCTCTCAAGGAGCTGTCCCTTGGAGAGTTAGGGTGCTGGTGCGAGTGAGAGAATCATCCTGACCTGGGCTGCCAATAGCATTGGGAAGGTCTTTCTAGAGCTCAGTGGGGACCCCACTGACAGGAGAAAGCTGAAAAAGCATGGTATTCTTGAGAAACAGAAGAGACTTTCTTTTCTCAGAATTATTTTATTGAATATTCATTTATTTATTTATTTTTGAACAGAAAAGGACAAAGTGAGAAAGAGAGAAAAAGTGAGAAAGCAAGGCGTCAGGTCAGGACTCGAACCATGGTCAGCCATGTGGGAGTCCAGTGCCTTTAATTACCATGTCAGTGCCTTTAATTACCATGTCACCTGCCAGCCCCAAAGCAGGAGAAACTCTTAGGCCCCTCGGAGAAGTGGTTACTTCCCCAGGTGTTAGGCAGTACCTTCCTGCCTATTCCTGATCTTACTGGCCTCTGCAAGTAGTCTCCACTGGGTTTCACACAATCTTATCGCCTAAGTACAGCTTTGGTGGGGGAGGAAGAAGCAGAAAGTTCCCCTTTGTGTAGGAAATACTTTCCCACCATTGTCTCAGGACTCATACTATTGATAGATGCTGTACAAATGCATTGGGGCCAGCATTTCAACCAAGACATCACATTTTGGTTTGTTTTGAGCCCTCTGAATTCAGAGAAAGTGTGTCATATTGTATATTTGGATGAGAGACAAAATTACATGGCACTTTGGGTTTGAGATTAGCACTCCAAACATTTTCATATGAAGATGAAATGTGAGAACTAACCTATAAAGATAATGTCTTAAAGTAGAGTCTTTAAAAAAAAAAAAAAACAGACATTTTTGCTATAGGGCACGTGTATTCACCTGAGAGACAGAGAGAGAAAGTGGGAAATCACCCCTGAGGGGGGATGACCACACCATAATCCCTTCTCCTACATTATCCATTCACGATTTTGAGTATGCACATGTACCTTGTGAAGTTTCAAGCAGTCAGGGTCAGGACTCGAACTGCGATCAACCATGTGAGAGGCAAGTGTCTTAACCACTGTGCCATCTTCTGTCCCCTAAAGTAGAATTTTTATTGCTAGAGGGTACATGTACTCAACAGAGAGAGACAGACAGACAGAGAAACCACCAACAATGGGGCATGATCATGCCAGCCACAGTCCTTTTTCCTCCGTTTCAGTGCACCCAGCCATGTTTTTTCAAACCATGAGGCCAAGACTGGAACTGTGATCAGTTATGTGGATTCCAGCTTCCTGTGTAAGACCCGAATTGCTCTGCCATGAGGTCAGCCCTAGAGTCAAAATTGCGAGCAAATTCTTCCTTCCTTGGAAGTGGCTCAGAAAGTGGAGTGAAACGGTGGAGACTCAGGGTGGAACATGGCCAGGATGACACGGGCATTTCTTCTTTTTATTCACGTATCTGCTCTTCTGATAAACTTACTAGGGGGGCAGTGGGGCCAGTGCATGAGTGATAAAAAAATAAAATTCACCAGGACCAGCAGGAGGCATGGTGGTTTAGTCACTGAACTATCACATGGCTGACTGTGGTTCGAGTCCCAGTCCTGGTGGCTTAAAGAAATCACATTGGGAGTGTGTGTGTGCATGCCCAAAATCCCAGAGGAAGCATGGAGAAGGGATTGTGGCATGGCCCTCCGTGGCTGATTTCTCACTTTCCTTCTTTCTCTCTCTGGTGAGTGCATGTGCCCCATGACAAAAACCTTGCGGAAAAAAAAGAGTTTACTGGAGACAGAAATGTGAGCATGTGTGATGAGCAGAATTTAAGTTTCTTAGAGCTCTGGGAGCGATGGGGATAGAATACTGGGTGAGACCTGAGCAGGTTCACAGGTTGGTGGCTTGGGAGGATCTCTTTTTATGGTCTCGATCACAGGGGGAGGGTACAGATAAGCTGATAAACTCTGCAAGCTGGGATGGGGGATTTGATTTGTCCTTTCTCCAGAATGTGGAGCCTTTGTTAGCCACAGAGAGTGTCTCCCGCCTCTTGTAAAAGCTTATCTCTGGATCTTTTTCCTGGGTCCTTTCACAAATTTGAGTTAGTTTACTCATTTGCTTAGGTAAGGTTCATCTTGGACACTCTTTATTAACTCTTGGCTGTCTGTTTCCTTAGGAACTTGCCACACATATTTTATAATAGGCAGACCCTTAGAATACAAAGCATAGTTACAATCTGATTTCTTTATTATTATTATTATCCTTTAATTTGCTACAGGGCATGTGTGCTCACTAGAGAGAGAGAGGGAGCTCTGGTTTCTTTAACAGTCTTGATTCGTGGTAACCAATCTGCCAGGTTGGCCCCAAGTAATCCTCAGTTTCTGTTGTTCACACTCTTGGCTAGTTCTCTTTCATAATGAATAGGACTGTCTTACATAAGGAAATACGGAAAGAATGTGTGACTTCCAAAACTAGATTTTAAAAAAAATGTTGCTGCTTCCATCTTGCTGTCTTGGATCTGGAAGAAAGCTGGTCCTTGTTGCAGAGACACTCAAGCGAGCTGTGCAGAGGCACATTGGCATTGAGGCTTCCTGCCAATAACCAGCCCCAACTTGCCAGTGATATGAATGAGCCACTTTGGAAGTAAACCTTCCAGCCCCAGTCAAGCCTTCAGTTGGCTGCAGTCCTATCTGATGTCTTCATTGCAACTCCATCAGAGACCACAAACCAAACCAGTCAAATTCTTGACCTCCAAATCTTGCGTGATTGATAAATGCATCCTGTTGTTTGGTGCCTTCTAGATTTTCAGTTCACTGGATATGTAGCAACAGATAACCTAATACACAACCTTGCCGTGTGCCAGGCATTGCCACAGAAACCTTGCAAGTACTAACCTAGTAATCCCCGTAATAACTCTTCGAAGTAAATCCTATTATTATTCTCATTTTACACATATGGACACTGAGGCCCACAAATGTTTAAATGGGTAGCCCAAAGTCACAGGATTTGCAGAGGGCTGAACCATCATTTGAATTCGGAGGAACACATTTTAGGAAATGGGTTATAGAATCAGGTGATTGATGGGGCCAGGAGGTGGCGTGGTGGTTAAGGTGTTGGATTCCAACATGGCTGACCACATTTCTAGACCTGATGGCTTGCTTTTTCACTTCCCCCCTCTCTCTGGTCAAATTAAAATAAATAAGTAAATAAATCAAGCAAGCAAGCCAGCCAGAAAATCAAATCAGGGGATTGATGATGACATGCCAGGCTCAGATCTAAGAAAGGAATGAACTAGGTTTTGAATTCTGCATTGTCACCATTTGGGATTTGAAGGAGTCTAGGATAAATCACCTCTTAGCGCTGCCATCCTTGCATCTGTTAAACTGGGATGATACCACCTCCCATTAGGGACGTTTTGAGGATTCAATGAGATGATGCATGAAAATGGCCTTGCTTGTGGGCCGTTACATCTCATTTCCCTTCTTTTTTTTATTACCCTTCTGTTCATAACTGGCTAATGGGCACTGTCCTCTGTAGGATATCTGCTCTTTGTGAGGGTCCTACAGGCCTTGCTGTCCCTGGATACTGCCTGCTTTCTGAGCCTGGAAGAGAAGTGCCCAGCATCCCAGCCATGGGGTCCCAGTGCTTAGAAAGAGAAGCACCCCTGCCCTGACTCCCACATAGGAAAACTCCACTTCCTGAACATTCTCTGACCTTCATTGTTCGGTTGCAGACTAAAAACAATGAACTGTTTCCTGCGCTTAATTACATTATTCACAGCACTCTGCAGAGTGGGTGGTTTGGAACCCCAACCACTAATTTACAAAGTAGTTGGGAAGATGAAAATAAAACAAAGAAGTGGGACTCTGCTGGGTCTATGAGGCCTGCCATTGGAGCCAGAGGTAATTTTCTTGCCTGTACTTGGGGTGACACCATTGCAGCAAAGGCCACAAAGATCTGGGTGCCCGTTCTTTGTGGTCTGAGACTTTGGGTAAGTTATTTAAGCTTAAGGTTTACCACCTTCATCCATGTTCTCTAAGTAAGAAGGTAATGCGCTTGAGGGACAAAGAACAAAAAATGTGCCGTATTGCGTTGTCTCTCTGACTTTGTTTCCACAAGTGGACAGTGGGGACAATAAAGCCAACTTTGTTCATTGCTTGTGAGAAGTTGGTGGATGACATGGGCTCCTTACATCTCCATCAGTGGTTCCCTTTCCTTCATAAATACTGATATGTGAAATTAGTGTTACAGGCAGCTAATGATTAGGAGTTCAAACTCATACAAGAACAGATTTTTTACTTCAAAGGAATTTAGGGATAACATTGGATGAAGACAGATGGAGACATCGTAACAGAGAGCCAAAGAAGAATTCTTGTACCATAGAGGGCAGGCATGGCCTTGAATGTTCAGACTTAGTCTCGCTGGAGGAAGGGAAATTTATATGTTATATGCATCCTGAAAGTTTTTCTTTAACAAATACGTACATTTTTTAATACATACAAGACAAAAAAAACCAAAAACCTCAAAACTTAGAAATAGAAGGGAACTGACTTGTTTGGATAAACATTGTCTACATTGTCTACAAAATAAAACCGTGATGAATATCATACCTAATTGTGAACTTTCAGGATAAAAGTCATTTCTGGCCAGCTGGTAACCTAGAAGTTAAGATGTCTGGAACCCACATGACCAACTCTGTGGTTTGAGTCCTAGACCCAGTGGCTTGAAAAACATGTGGGGTACATGTGTACACATGCCCAGAATCTTGAGAGGCGAATGGAGGAGAAGGGATTGTTTTGTGAATATCCTCCTGGAGGTGGTTTATCACCTCCCCATCTCTCTGGTTAGCACACATGCCCTATAGCAGAACTAAAACTAATTATAACAGGAATAATTGAAGTATATTCATTTGTCCTTCTTTCATTCTCTATCACATTGGATATTTTAGCTACTTAATGAGAAAATGGGGTAAGATTATAAAAGAGCAAAAATATTCATACTTGAAGATAATTCAATTATCAATGTAAATATAAGCATCTATAAACTATTAGATTTCACTTTTTAAAAAAGAACTATAGGGAACCAGCAGTTAGTGTAATGGCTATGTCACTGGACTCCCACGTAGTCGACCGTGGTTCGTGTCCCGGACCCGGTGGCTTAAAACTCATGCTGGGCGCATGTGCGTGCGTGCCCAAGATCCTGAGAGGAGAATGGAGGAGAAGGGATTGCGGCGTGACCATCCCTTCTGGGGGGTGATTTCTCGCTTTCTGTCTCTATGTCTCTCTCTGTCTGGCGAGCGCATGTGCCCTATAGCGAAAACTTCTCAAAAAAAAAAAAAGAACTATATACTTAGTCGTCTTATTATTATTTTAAAATTTGATCAGAGAGAGACAGAGAGAGGAAAAGTGAGAAAGCAAGCCTCTAGTCTGGGACTCAAACTGCAGTTGGCCATGTGGGAGTCCAGCGCCTTAACCACCACACCACCTGCTGAGGGGCTGAGGGCTGTTGCTTCAATGACGGGTTTTAAACCTGTAAATAGAGAAAATAATCACTCTAGCAGATTTTCAACTTCAACAAATGTTAATCTTTTGTGGTATTGCTCTAAGGACTGCATTTTAAAGAAATGAAACATGGGACAGCTCTGTGGCCCACTGGTTAGGAGAGTCAGCTCCCACATGGCTGATCACAGGTCAAACCCCTGCCGCACATCTTGAAAATCTCAAGAGGCAGCTATGAGCCCCGATTCCCAACATGATGGAGCCATGGAGAACAAGGGATGACAGCATGACCATGTCCCACTGGGGAAGGGGTGTTTTTTCCTTCTTCTGTCTCTCTTTCTCTCTGTCTGAGAAGGACACATGCCCTCCAGTAATTAAAAAAAGAACTTAAGGGGTCAGCTATGTGGAAATCAGTCCTTTAGTATGCCAAAAGGTGCTGTACCTTTAGGTCTGTCTCCACGGACGGGAAGATGTCTGTGCACAGGCATCCATGCCCACGCGTGCACACACTGGGGTTCAGCTCATGCTTGGCTGGGGTTGCCTTGGCAACTTGGGTTGTGCTGTCATCTGCTGGGTCCAGAGTAGCTGGGTGGCTACATATTGGCGGCTCCTTTCCTTTCGAGGACCGCAGTCAGGAACAAGGCTGCTCTGTCTATCAGTCCTTGTCTCTGCCTCCTGAATGTGCAGTGCATCTTGCCATGACCGTCTTCAGCTCATGCACTTCATTTTCAACCATTCTTTCCTTAGACGTAACTTGGAATGCCTAATCAAAGGCAGGCCGGTTTACCACCTTCATCCACGTTCTCTGAGTAAGAAGCTAATGCGCTTGAGGGACAAAGAACAAAAAATGTGTCTCTCTAGATCTGTGGATCCTCGTTTCCAACTGTTGCTGGGGAGACTGATCTTTGGGGGTTTCTACCCAGGATGTGAGGATCCCTGGCTGCACACAGGAGAGAATTCAAGAATGAGCCTGTGAGGAAACTCAAAACCAAGTTTGTTCAGGAAAGAGCGCAGGGAGGATTATTCCAGAAGTGGAGCAACCCTGCAAGAGGAGATGGGTGAACAGCTTCCTTCCTTTTTCTGGGAGGGAGACAAGAACTGTTACATGGAAGGAAGGACAGACAAACTACCTCACAGGCAGGGCAGCACTAAGCCGCAGCCATGAAATAATTCACAGACGCAGTAAGCAGAGGGGGGAAAGTTTATTCCCCATCCAAGAGAGGAAAGGGGCCAGAGGCAGAGCATTGCGTTGGCTCTGAAGGGTGAGGGTGGTGGGCTTGTAGCAGGTCCTGAGGAAAAGGAGGTTACAGCCGGGAAATCAGGGTGGTCAGGGTGTCTGCTGGTGCTCCGAAACACCTGGGCTGTTTTGTTGTTATCTCTGGGTGTCTTATCTGGCTGTAGTCTGCCAGGTATTCTGCTTTTTCTGCTGCCAGCTGATAATGGGTGTAGCAGTCTTTATGTCTGGTTTTGAGGTGATTATTATTTATTTAGTTGTTTTCTTCTTTCTTTCTTTCTTTTTTTTTTTTTATACAATAGGGTATGTGTACATGCTAGAGAGACAGAGAAAGGGAAAATGTGAAATCGCCACCAGGGCCAGTGGCCATGCTGCAATCCTTTCTCCTCCATTCTCCTCCTGGGCTTTTGGGCACACACGCACACATGCACCCAGCATGCTTTTCAAGCCACTGGGTCTGGGATTCAAACCACATAGTGAGCCATGTGAGTGAGATCCAGCATGTTCACCACCATGCCATCTGCTGGCTCAGATAAGTTTCTTCTTAATGACTTGGCTTGAAGGTTCTAGTGAGCAGAGGCAAATCTCTCTCTCTCTCCCTCTCTCTCTCTCTCTCTCTCTATAGCTGTATTCTGCTGGCCTGACTGTTGGCTCAGGTTGAAGTCAGCAAGAGGGAAAGGATGAAATTGGACAGTTGACAAGGTCAGGGCAGTAGCCTGAGGCCTTCTGTTGAAGGAGTCTCCCAGGGCCTGGACGTTTTTGAATATGGGATAAAATTAATAACTCTGAACTACAGCTTCCTGCCCTGACTTACTCTTAGTGTAGATGAGACTGCAGAACTGAGAGTGCCTGCGTCTCCCGCCCCAGCCTCTCGGGCCCTCTGGCTTGCTACCCCAGTCTTCCTGGCCATCATCGGGTGCAGCTGGGCCCTGTATTAGAGGCTGAAGGATATCTGGAGTGAAAGGACACCCACATGCTCAGTAGGCTCTGGATCTCATATACACCCCAGGGGAAATTTTTTTGTGACTTGAAGTCTGCATGAAAGGACACAGAGCAATCGTGTGTATTATTACTGTTTTTTTTTTTTTTAATTTTTTTGCTGTAGGATGTGTATGGTCACCAAAGAGAGAGAGTGAAAGAGAGAACTCATTCCCCATGGGTTGGCCATACTATAATCCTTCCTCCTCCATTCTCCTCTTGAGATTTTGGACACACACGCCCCATGTGTTTTTCAAGCTGCCTGGTCCAGGACTTGAACCACTGTTTGCCATGTGATAGTCCAGCACCTTTACTGCCATGCCACCCCATGTGACTTCCTTTTAATTAGCCAGATTGGTCCTTTTCCCCAGAGAGATGGCTGCAAGTGCAAGTCCATCTACCCTTCTTTTTAATGATTGTCAAGGCTTCCTGTCTTCACACACTTCCAAGACCATTACATGGGGGTTCTTGGTAGGGAATTGTTGAATCAGCGTTGTGCCCTTAACTGCAGAAACTTGAATACTTACTTGGTCCAGCAGTGATGTGAAGATTTGTACCCCATGGGGTGAGTGCATGGTTTTCTCTTCACTCTCTCTCCACATGTGGGCTCATAGAAGGAGAAAGCACCTACTTGCCTCGCTGCAGGTGTTCTTCATCCCTGGAAAGTGGCCAGGGCCCTGTTCCCAGCTAGGCAATGTCTAGACACAGCCCTTGGCCCCGGGCACCAAGAGGGAGAAACTGTCCAACGGGGCTCACTATGAAAAGGCACTCGAACAAATGAGCTTTTTCAGGATCTGTCTGGACAAGTAATGGGATTTTTCTGGCCTGGCAACAGTTCTTATAACTGTATAAAATCCCAGGTGATGGAAATAACATAGCATGAACTTAACTTAGTGCTTTTTCTCTTCCTTATTAAGTGAAAACATTAACATGGAATGCCAGTCTGTTGGTTCCTATTTATCATTGGGAGAATTTTCTTTTTCCTGATTCCAGCCCTTACAAACAATTCATTCTATTTGCCTAATGGAACACATGGTAGATTAAGAGTTGCTGGGAGTAGTGGATGGTGTAATGATTACGTCGTTGGATTCCCACATGGTTGATCACGGTTCAAGTCCTGGACCCGGTGGCTTGAAACTCATGCTGGACACATGTGTGTGTGCCCAAAATTCCAAGGAGACTAGAGGAGAAGGGATTGTGGTGTGGCCATCTCCCTGGAGGGATGATTTCTCGCTTCCTGTCTGTCTCTCTGCCTCTCTGACAAGTACACACACCCTAGAACAAAAATCTCTTTAAAAAAAAAAAAAAAAGAGTTGCATGGTAAAGCTGTTCTCAAAAAAATGGTATATTTTCTCTCTGAAGGTGCCTGGAGTGGGCAGGGGACTGAATTTTTATTGAATATCCTGTACTGTTTGAATTAAATTTTCCCAATTGCATTTCTTTCTTAATTAAATAAACTCAGTTAATTAAAATAATCTTGTAAAACACAAAGGATTCTTAGGCCGACATCATTGCATGTACTGTTAACTGTGCACAGAATCGTTTGAATTACCAGGTCCCAGCTCCCCTCTTTGCTGGCAGTGTGATGCCAGTTAACAGACACTTCAAGCCTCATTTCTGCAGTCTGTAAACTGAAGGTGAGGATGTGTGCTTATCGCAGACTAACCTGAAGATGGAATGAGGCAAGTGTTTTGCTCTCCCCTGCACTAAAGTTACATTGCCTGCTTCTCTCCTGGACTGTAGGCACCGAAATAGCTGGAAATTTATGTAAGGTGTCTTCATATACCTCAGTCCTCTGACTCTGCTCTGTAATACCTGGTAACAAAGGACCTTCTGTCCTCCTGTTTATAGATGTATCCCCTGTGCAATGCACTATGAGTGCCATGTAAATGTTTGCTGAATACATGCAGATGTGTAGGGAGTCTTCAGAAAGTTAATGGAAAATGTGTACTTTGGAAAAACTGTACGATTTCAGGCCAGTCAGTGGTGTGGTGGTTAAGACAGCTGGATTCCATGTGGCTGACTTCACAATTCATATCCTGGACCTGACTACTTGAAAACGTACTAGGTATGTGTGCATGCGTGCTCAGTGGTGATTTCTCACTTCCCCAATCTCTGTCTCTCTTCAGCAAGCACAGGTAGCCTGTGACAAAATCCTTAAAAAAGACAATTTTTTTTTTTTATTTTTTGCTCAAAAATAAACTTGTCCTGGGATCAGCAGTTAGCATAATGGCTATGTCGCTGGACTCAGTCAACTGAGGTTTGCGTCCTGGACCCAGTGGCTTAAACCTCACGCCGGGCGCGTGTGCATGCGTGCCCAAGATCCCGAGAGGAGAACAGAGGAGAAGGGATTGTGGCGTGGCCATCCCCCCTGGGGGGTGATTTCTCGCTTTCTGTCTCTCTGTCTCTGTCTCTCTGGTGAGCGCATGTGCCCGATAGCAAAAACCTCTCCAAAATAAACAAACAAACAAACAAACAAACTTGTCCTTTCTATCCATGTGTCCATGAACTTTTCGAAGACCCCACATATGCATGCACAATGCACAATAGGAGTTCAGTGAATGTTCCCTGATGGTCAAATGCTCGTTTGCTGGAGTGATTTGTCCATGTCCTATCCCATGCCCAGTGGTTAGTGCTAAGAAATGTTCCTGGGGCTAGCAAACGTTATGGTGGTTAAGGCACTGGACTCCCACATGGCTGATAGTGGTTCAAGTCCCAAACCTGGCAGCCTGAATTCTCACTCCTCCCACCCCCACTCTCTCTCTCTCTCTCTGTTGCGGGCACATGCCCTGCAGCAAAATTAAAATAATAAGTAAATACTTAAAAAAAATAACAAACAATGAACGAAAGAAAAAAGAAACGGTCCTGACCCCAAAAATGTTCCTCTATGGAGTACCCACTCCTTTTGCTTTTCACTTCCTTGTTATGTTTCGTCAGCTGACCTACGATTTACCCAGGACTTGTTGACCCCAGAATCTGCTAGCATATCGAGTCATTCCATTCCCACTGCTGGTCAGTGGATTTCTCATTCCTCCAGCAGACCCTCTGTTCTTTTCTCTGCTGTATTTATGGAGCATCCCAGAAATTGGGGAAAAGGCTGGAGTTGGTGAGTGAGTGAGGAAAGATTCAGTAGTGACACGCATGTGCTCTTCTCATGGGAATAAGGAGCCCTCTTCATCGATACAAGGTATCCCCCAAGGGACAACAGGAAGCAGGCAGGTACACACAGGTGTTCCCCTTGGGGTGCAAGGATGCAGGACAAGGATCACACCCTCCACCATCGCGAACATGACATCAGGCTGCACTGGCCAGGCTGTGGGCCGGATCACAGCCCTTGGCAATTGGCTCTAGCAAGGTGGCCCGGGGGTAGGTGTTGCCTGGCAGTTTTGGCCATCAGCACAGCACAGCTGGGGTCAGTCACATGGTGGTTGTGATGGCACCTGCTCTCAGCTGTTGCTGTCAGCCTCTATTTTAGATTCCTGATGATCATCTGGGTGACCTGAAATGTACAAGATCGGCTGGCATGCTGCAGTACTGGGTCTTCTCGGCACACGATCCCACAGAGACCTTCTGGGAGAGTCTCTCTGGGAGCAGGGTTTCGGAGGGGCCAGCTTTAACATGCTCCATTTGGTTCTGATTCACATGAAAGGCCGAGAGCCAGGTGGGACAAGCTAAGAGTTTGGCTTTGGAACCAGGCAGACCTGTGTGGGAGTCTAGGCTCTACCGCCTGCCCGCCTGCTAGCTGTGTGGCTCTTGGGCAATGTCTGAGCCTCTCTGTGCCTCCTGTATGATTGGAATAACAATGGTGGTGTCCTTCTCAGAATTGTCAGGATGGGGGCCAACAGATGGCGTAGTAGTTATGTCACTAGGTGCTCACATAACTGACTGCGGTTCCAAGTCCCAAACCTGGTGGCTTGAAAAACCACGCCGGACAGGACCAGCAGATGGCATAATGGTTGTATCATTGGACTCCCATGTAGTTGACCATGGTTCTAGTCCCGGACCTGGTGGCTTAAAATTCAGGCCTGGCACATATGTGTGCATACCCAAGAGCCTGAGGGGAGAGTGGAGAAGAGATTGTGGTATGGTCATCTCCTTTGTGGAATTGATTTCTCACTTTCCCTCTCTCTCTTTCTGGTGAACACATGTGCCCGTGGGGGATAGGGGGGAGATACTCTAAAAAATCTTTGTAAGGATGGTGGTGTCCATCTCTTGGCTTTGTTAGAACAAGGGCAGTAGTTTCTGTCTTGAGGGTTTGCCTGGGTTATGATGATGGGATCTGTCCTGAAAAACTCTCAGAATTTTGAGGGCAGTGTCCACACCATAGAGTTGTCAGGGTAACAGTGGTGGCCGCCCTCTCATGAAACTGTCAGGATGACAGTGGTGGTGTCCATCCTGTGGAGTCGTTGGGAGTACCATGGTGGTGTCCATCTCAGCGAGTCAGGACTATGATGGTGATAGCCATCCGGCAGAGTTGTCAGGATTAAGTGAGAGGATGCATTAGCAACTGCAGCTGAGTGTCTGGCAACGACAAGCATTATGAGTGGTTGAGGTGGCACCAGGGACAGTGACACTATTGATAATGACCATTCTGGGGGGAAATTTTTCAGTAATTCTTCTCTACTCATTGTTCAGCAGAATAGATACCTGGGTGGTATTGCCAAGTGAGTGAATTACTACCCTTTTATTGACACTCCGAGCACTAACTGCCAAAGACATTAACTCCCTGCATCAGATGTCACCTTAGTCTTTGTATTAGAAAACTCTCTGAAGGGCCTTGAGGGGAGTCTTTTATCTGAGTTATCAGGCAATGATTTGGAGTGCCTTGAGTGGTTTAAGGAAAGAGCAGATGCATCTGTACCACTAAAAGCAATCTTTGGCGCTTCCTTTCCATTGTCTCTTAAATGCATTGGTCTGAATTGAAATCTGATGGATTTTTCTAATGTTAAAATATTCTTTTATTTTTCATCCTGGAAACCCCTAGGTCTAGATGCTTCTGGGGCTTGCATTTAAGCAGCCATCCGCAGTGAGCAGAATAGGAACTCTGATAAGGCATGTGGCTCTAAGCCCTGAAACCTCATCCTCGCTTTATGGGAATAATTAAACAGCACGCCTTTAAAGCCTCTGAAACTCTTATTGAATCCTAGCAAACATCAGTATCAGGATTTGCCAGGAGTTACCAAAGAGCAGAGAGCAGCGGTTAAATACAATGTTTCTGACATTTGCATTGTTTCTTTTGAAGATGGTCTAGTTACATCATTAGCTCAACCTTGGAACTGTTTTTAGAGACCAGTATTTAAAACCCTATGTAGAGCTTTGCAGGATCCAGGCATCATCTAGAGAAACACCTGGCTTTGGGACAATATATGCCAAGTCGCCAGGGTTGTTCTGCCGATTGGAATTTGCATATGGAAACCTTCTGCAGGTTAATGGTCCTGGCCCAGAACTACCCCCAGCCCAGCACTCAAAGCCAGCCTGGAGAGGAAGTGTTGGTCCCGGGGCGCCCAAGGAGTTGATCACTTCTAGAGCATCTGGATGTTGATGGCCTGCCTGTCCATCTCGCCTTGACATTCGTGTGGTTTGGTCTGAGTGCAGTTGGACGCTTGGTGGGTCTGGGGCCCGAGTGAGAGACAACTTTCTGTTCTGTGTATTTCAAGGTAAGCAGAAAAGGCAGAGACCCTTGTACCTCGGAAACCTCGGGTTAGGTCCAGGCACCTGTGTACATTTTGGTGTCACCTGTTTAAAGGAGTGCTTGGGAGTGCCAGCAGCCCAGTGTCTGGAAAGCTGACTTTGGGTACAGCCCTGCCCACTGAAGGGTGCCAAACTTAATTACCCACAGAGAGTTCCCAGCCACAGACACTGCACAGTTCTCTTGTCTCAGTCACCCTCACCTCTGATAGAAAGAATACCAGCCGTGGAATCAGATGGATCCGACATCCCCTCCCGAATCGGCCAGTCTTACTGGGGACTCAGTGAAAGCATTTTGGGTTTTATCAGTTGTAACTCTCACATGAAGAATAAAATAGCTAAGTGCATCTAATGAGGGTTAAAGACTACTCTGTATGAGGTAGGGGTACCCAGCCTGTGCTGGTCAGCTGTGATGTTGCTCTGTTGCCCATGCTTGGCCATGTCAATAGGTAATTTGCTAATCTGGTTTTTTTTTGTTTTTTTAAGAATTACTTATTTAGTTTTATTTATTATTAGTAGTAGTAATTTGCTATAGAGTATGTGCACACACCAGAGTGAGAGAGGGGTGGCACTGATGACAGTGACACTCTTAATACTGACCATTCTGGGGGGAAATTTTCAGTAATTCTTCTCCATCCTTGCTCAGCAAATTAGATACCTGGGTGGTATGGCAGAGAGAGGAAAATGAGAAAGGAAGCCATCAGGTCCAGGACTCAAACTGTGGCTGGCCATGTGGGAGTCCAGCACCTTAACCACCATGCCACTTGCTAGCCCCAGTTTATTATTATTTTTAATAAGAAAACCTCAAAGGCAACAATCAGAAAATATTTAGCTCAGAGATGACTTAGGTCTTGTGTATTCCAGATTGTGCTGGAGTGAGATATAAGAATTTTCCGTTATTTTTCCTCCTGCACCTGGAAAAAGAGAGAAAGCTGGCTTCTCATCCTGTTTCTGCGAGGAGGTGGCTCTTTCTGACCCAGACCTCCACAAAAGTGGCATTTGCGGGAGAGCTGTGACATGAGCTAGAAGGTCCTCGTGCACCAGATGGCACGATTCCTTTGTCAGGTATAAAAGGCTTGTGCTGGACTCTGTGTAGCTACTGAGTTAGGCCGTTAGGTTACTAAAGCCTGCTAGAAGTCACTCTCTGCATGTGTTAAGTGGGTGACATGGTGGGTAATCCCACATACCTGACTCGGCAGTTCAAGTCCCTGACCCAGCAGCTTGAAAAACACGCCGGACACGTGTGCGAGTGTGCTTAGTATGTCAAAAAGAGAATGGAGGAGAAGGGTTTACTGTGTAGCCATCCTCCCCACACCCCCAGGGGAGGTTGTTATTTCTCATTTTCCCTCCTACTGACACACTCTGTTGCTCTCCTGGAGAGTGTACACACCCTATAGCAAAATCCTCAAAACACACACACACACTTATTTATTTCTTCCATGAGCAAGAGAGAGGAACATACAAAGAGAGACAGATAGGCATCCCTAACAGAGTTTTCATGGAGTAATTCACCCCTTAGTCCCAGCTAGCCCAGATGATGGACATGACAGTGTGTACCCCATATGCACTGGTGTGTGTGTGTGGGGGGGGGGTACTGGGATACGAACTCAGAGGGTTCGTATCTCATGTGGGTCCAGTTGTATTAGCCCTGTGCCACTTGGCCCTGTCTGTGATTTTTTTCTCCACAAAAACTGGCCATCAGGTGACGTAGTGGTTAAGGCGTTGGACTCCTACGTGACCAACCATCGTTCAAGTCCGAGACCCTGCAGCTTGAAACACACTGGGTGCATGTGTGTGCATGCCCAAAATCCTGAGAGGAGAGGAGAGAAAGGATTGCAGCATGGCCATCCCCCCGTAAGGTGATTTCTCACTTTTTGTCTCTCTGGCAAGTGTACATGCCCTACCCAAAAATCTTGCTCTAGAAAAAGATTAAAAAGAAAGAAAGAAAAAGAAAAGAAGGGGTGAGAGTGTCTGGGTCCACGTTGGTGAATACCTTCTGTTTGGACCGAGCGTATTTCTACCCAGTCCTGCCTTTCCTGTGTCCCGATACCTCCCTGAGTCTAAGATGCTTTAAGGTGTGCTGAGTGTAAACACCCAGCAGGAGTAGAACCGATTTCCTATTTATTTCAGTGACGGCCTTTGTGGCTAAAGATGCCACTGTTTTTGAAAACTATATTTCCATTGCCCCAAAAGACAAAAATATGGCGAACCTAAATGAGATAGGTCTACCTGGGGGAGAGCGAGTCATCAGAGTCTCTGAGCAAATCAGCTTTATTAAGCTCCTGCAGTCAGAAATGCAGCTCCCCTCTGGATAAAGTACTCAAGACGTCTCTTTAAGGCCCCCCAATTTATCTTGTTAGCAATAGCTCCCTTGATTTGATATCTGCTTTTATAAGATGAGAGTCCTTTAGCCAAAGGAAATCAAATCATTTCTAAAGGAAGTACTAGGTTGTCAGGAAAGTCGTGGAGTGTTTTTCTGTGCAAAAATGCATCAGGACTTGCCCAAAAACTCAAGAGAAGAAAGGCCTGCTAATTGGCAGTTTGAGAATTGTGCTACACTGAGTTATATAACTTCCAGCATCTCACTGGTTAAGCACTCCAGTGTGCTGTACACAGGTACAGGTAGAGGAACACACAGCTTTTCTCAATGATGCTCTCAGTTCTATTGGCAAATGTGATTATTCCTCGAAAACAGTAATTGGAACTATGATCGTTTCTATGAAAAATGGGAATGATAAACTGAAACTAAAAGCAAACTTGGGGTTGTCAAAAGTCATGATGCATTTTTGCATAGAAAAAATGTGTCATGGGACCAGCAGGTGGCATAGTGGTTTAGTGCACTGGACTCCCACATGGCCAACCAGAATTGGAGTCCCAGACCTGGCAGCTTGCTTTGTCACTTTCCCTCCCTCTCTCTTTCGCTCTGCCCCTCTCTGGTCAAATTTAAAAAAATAAATAAATAAATAAATAAATAAATGTTAAATAATTCTAGAATAGAAAAGGAAAAAAATATGTCATGTCTTTTCTGACAACCCAAGTTATTATTATTATTTTTTTTTTTTTGAGAATTTTGGTGTAGGATGCCTGTGCTCTCTGGAGACACAGAGACAGAAAGAGAGAAAACACTCCCCAGGGCACCGCAATTCCTTCTCCTCCATTTTCCTCTCAGAATTTTGGGCACATGCACATGTGCCTGGCATGAATTAGAAGCCACTGGGTCTGGGACTTGAACCACTGGAGGTTGAGTATGTGGGTGTCTAGCAACATACTCTGCTGGTCCCTGACAACCCAATATTTTCAAAAGCACATCTGGTCTGTATAGCATTAATCATAGGAAGGCAGATGGAATGCCCTGTATCCTAAGAAGAGCAATATTTCAGCTCTGGGGACTCGGAAGAAATTTTATGGATTTTTGATGTGTAAAATACTTTCAAGCCATATCATCCACGGCGT
>NW_006159539.1:7518643-7529767 GCF_000334495.1 Tupaia belangeri chinensis
TGTCTCTCTGGCAAGTGTACATGCCCTACCCAAAAATCTTGCTCTAGAAAAAGATTAAAAAGAAAGAAAGAAAAAGAAAAGAAGGGGTGAGAGTGTCTGGGTCCACGTTGGTGAATACCTTCTGTTTGGACCGAGCGTATTTCTACCCAGTCCTGCCTTTCCTGTGTCCCGATACCTCCCTGAGTCTAAGATGCTTTAAGGTGTGCTGAGTGTAAACACCCAGCAGGAGTAGAACCGATTTCCTATTTATTTCAGTGACGGCCTTTGTGGCTAAAGATGCCACTGTTTTTGAAAACTATATTTCCATTGCCCCAAAAGACAAAAATATGGCGAACCTAAATGAGATAGGTCTACCTGGGGGAGAGCGAGTCATCAGAGTCTCTGAGCAAATCAGCTTTATTAAGCTCCTGCAGTCAGAAATGCAGCTCCCCTCTGGATAAAGTACTCAAGACGTCTCTTTAAGGCCCCCCAATTTATCTTGTTAGCAATAGCTCCCTTGATTTGATATCTGCTTTTATAAGATGAGAGTCCTTTAGCCAAAGGAAATCAAATCATTTCTAAAGGAAGTACTAGGTTGTCAGGAAAGTCGTGGAGTGTTTTTCTGTGCAAAAATGCATCAGGACTTGCCCAAAAACTCAAGAGAAGAAAGGCCTGCTAATTGGCAGTTTGAGAATTGTGCTACACTGAGTTATATAACTTCCAGCATCTCACTGGTTAAGCACTCCAGTGTGCTGTACACAGGTACAGGTAGAGGAACACACAGCTTTTCTCAATGATGCTCTCAGTTCTATTGGCAAATGTGATTATTCCTCGAAAACAGTAATTGGAACTATGATCGTTTCTATGAAAAATGGGAATGATAAACTGAAACTAAAAGCAAACTTGGGGTTGTCAAAAGTCATGATGCATTTTTGCATAGAAAAAATGTGTCATGGGACCAGCAGGTGGCATAGTGGTTTAGTGCACTGGACTCCCACATGGCCAACCAGAATTGGAGTCCCAGACCTGGCAGCTTGCTTTGTCACTTTCCCTCCCTCTCTCTTTCGCTCTGCCCCTCTCTGGTCAAATTTAAAAAAATAAATAAATAAATAAATAAATAAATGTTAAATAATTCTAGAATAGAAAAGGAAAAAAATATGTCATGTCTTTTCTGACAACCCAAGTTATTATTATTATTTTTTTTTTTTTGAGAATTTTGGTGTAGGATGCCTGTGCTCTCTGGAGACACAGAGACAGAAAGAGAGAAAACACTCCCCAGGGCACCGCAATTCCTTCTCCTCCATTTTCCTCTCAGAATTTTGGGCACATGCACATGTGCCTGGCATGAATTAGAAGCCACTGGGTCTGGGACTTGAACCACTGGAGGTTGAGTATGTGGGTGTCTAGCAACATACTCTGCTGGTCCCTGACAACCCAATATTTTCAAAAGCACATCTGGTCTGTATAGCATTAATCATAGGAAGGCAGATGGAATGCCCTGTATCCTAAGAAGAGCAATATTTCAGCTCTGGGGACTCGGAAGAAATTTTATGGATTTTTGATGTGTAAAATACTTTCAAGCCATATCATCCACGGAGTCATTGGTAGGGAAAATGAAAAATACATTACTTCTGACATCTCTGTTTTATTATCATAGAAATGGCATTTGTACCCTCTGACATTTTTCTGTGTCACCTTGGTTTTCTTCCTGGGGAACTCTCCCATTATCCACATCAAGAGTTCTACAGTGTCCCAAATTCTGAGCTCTGCCAGGCCAGCCCCTGGAGTACAGTTGGAAAGTTTGTGAAGCTCTGTCTCCCCATCAAAATATTTTTTAAATGCACATCACTGGAATAAAAATAAACTAGATTCAACTCTGCTAGGGCCATGGACCAGGGCATACAGTTTAAGCCTGGTAGAAGAAATCAAAACGTCCTGGGCTTTGCTACATCTCTGTCTTGCTGCCACACGGGCCTGCTTAAATGACTCAGGCTCTGTGCAGTGCTCTGGTTCCCTTCTCCGGGCTCCTCAGTCTTCAAGGTGCACTAGCCGATTTGATACGGTGTCTGGTACAGTCTATGCTCGCTGCTCAACCTGTGTGATAAATGAACTTGGAGGCATTGGTGCACCTGGAAGAGCAGGCTTTCACATCAAAGTGTATTTGGATTGTATCCATCCACTGTGGTGATCCTGGGCAGGTGGCTAGACATCTGCAAGTCGCATTCCTCTGGTTTAGGTGATGGTAGTCACCTCCTTCACAGGACTGTGTTCGAACAGCTCTTAGTGTTCACTGCACATCTCATGAATGTGAGCTGTTCATGTGTGGCACCGTGAGGAGGATCAGGGGCAGGGATCCATGTGAAAGGGGCTGTCCAGGGCCAGTCTGTGGCATGGTGATTAAGGTGGCTGGATCCCTCATGACCAACTGCACAGTTCGAGTCCTGGACTCTGAGGCTGAGTGTGTGTATTCCAGGTGTGTGTATGTGCATGTGCCCAAAATCCTGAAAGGAGGGAGAAATGGAGGAAAAGGGATTGGAATGTGGCCATCTCCATGAGGGATGCTTCCTCACGACCCCCTCACTCCCTGTAAATGCACATGCATGCCTTCTGGCAAATTGCAAAGGAAAAGGGTAAGAGTGTAAAAAGCTTGCCCCACAAAGGTTACTTTTATTCATTCCCTTCTCATTCAGAACACGTGATGTAAAATGAAGAAAGTACTTCACAAAGCTGTGTATTCCCAAGGCCAGAAAGTGGCACTGCGATCAAACTTTGACACTTTTCTAGGCAATCCCATGTGGGAAGGTTTCCAGTTCCACTCTGGAGACGTTTCTGAAAACACTGGTGAATGCTTGTCCATGATCCAGGGCTGTGGAGGCTGGGGGTTGGTGGGTGGCATCAAGACCTTGTTGGGGGCTCTCTCTTCCTCTCTCTCTTTCTCTCTCTCTGTTTTTCTCACTGGTGAAGTGAATAAACAAACATATAAAACATAAGAAACAAAATAACAATGTGTATCACATTGGGACCTTTTCTAAATCCCTATCTTCATAGAAACACTGATACAGAAATTTCTTACACAGCAGAGGGTCATGTAAGTTGGACTCTCCCTCCTTCCCTGCTTCGTTCTTTGTATCACCCACCTCTTGACAGCTCAAGTCACGCAGGCGGTAGACTGGGGTTTAGGGGCAGAGCAAGTGCCTTGAACCCCTCTAGGATACACCGTCCCATGATAGTTAGTATCCTTACTTGTCTGTACCCCTGACCCTCAGCTGATTTGTGTGTGTGTGTGTGTGTTTCTGTATTTCTATATTTACATGTTTAATCACACACACACACATGTATTGTTTCCCCAGACAGTTTCAGATAGCCTTCCTCTTAGAAAAGGCCCCATTATAACGGCAACAACAAAATATCTTGCCTTGATAAAGGCCACTTTTGGGGAACCCTGATGTACATTACCATATTAAAGATCCCGAGAAGTCCTGTACAGGAAACCAGTTTAGCTGCATTTAGTCTAGTGTTCCTCTGCTTCATTTGGTCTTGGAAGCCTTTTTCACTTTTCCCTGGGACGCATATTGAAAGTGTTGATCAGTGACATATTGATTGATGTTAACCTGGAAGGGTAAACCCTGTGCATTTTCATGTAATGACCAGATTTCTAGGAATGCAGGTGTTAGCTTCTGATAGAGTACTATTTTCCCTACTTGGCTGCAAAACAAACTTCATATAAATTTTCCTCCCAAAACTCTATTGCTGTCAGTGAAGGGCAAATACGGGTTAGACTTACTGGGTCGTCAGAAAAGTCATGATGTATTTTTCCGTTTTTCTATGCAAAAATGCGTCAGGACTTTTTTGACAGCCCCGTATTAAATACGCTGTTGATCTCTGCACAATGACCCTGTTGCTGCCTCGGGCCCCAAGTCCAGTTGTAAATGATGAGAGGAGGCCCATTAAGTCCTCTTGGGAGCCGGAAACTGCTATCTTTGTAATCTAGTCTACACGGCTCTCAGAATATAGCTAGGATGTCCCTTGCTCCTCACCCCCTCTGTGGAGTCAGTCACGCATTGGAACCTTCGTTGTGTCTCAGATTTCTATGGTGGCTGCTAACAGGACTGTCTACAGCACAGCTGTCAGCATGGTCCTGCTTAAACACAGGTTGGAGGGGCCAGCAGGTGGTGTGGTGGTTCAGACACTGGATTCCTACATGGCCAAGCATGGTTCAAGTACTGGACACAGTGGCTTGAAAATCACACTGAACGTGTGTGTGTGCATGCGTGTTCAAAATCCTGTGAGGAGAATGGAAGAGAAGGGATTGGGGTGCAGCCATTCCCTCTGAGAAGTGATTTCTTTTTCTCTCGCCGTCAGTCCCTGTCTCTCTGGTAACACAAGCTCTCTGGAAAAAAAAGACAAAAAAAAAGAGTAAGTTGGATCAAGTCAACACAGTACTGGGGAAACACCAGAGTCCTGATAATGACCTTCAGGGTCTCCTGACACCATTCCTTTCATCTAACAAGCCTCAGCAGTCCCCGACATCTTGCTCTTTTGTTAGGTCGTTGGGAAAGGCATGACATATTTTTCTTTATTTTCTGTGCAGAAATGCTTCCTGTCTTCCCCAACGACCCAGTAGAATGCTCCAGGCAGGGTCCCATCGCATGGCCTTTCCATTTCCTTCCCTTTCTGCCTGGGATGCTCAGTCCCTGATACTCAGATGGCTCACTTGCTCACTCACTCCTGACATCTGTCAAATGCCATCTTACCAGACAGGCCTGCTTGTGCCACCCCATGTGAAACAGCATCTCTTTTCTCCCTCCCTTCTCCTGCAGTCATTTGCTGTCTTCTTCGCTGCCCTTTCTGCTTCTTTTTTTTTTCTTTCTTTCTTTTTTTCCATCATGACACCCATCAATGCCTGCCATGTGATCTGTTCTCTCAATTATTTGTTTATTGTCTCCAGCTCCCGGGGGTGTCAATTACGTTAGTTCAGGGGCTCGACTATACTCACACAGTGTCCCCAGCTCCGAGCATGGTACTAGCATGCAGGCAGAGGTCAGGATTTGATTGTTGGAGTGGAGAAGTGACAGCTGTAGACATCTGTCATCACTGATGTGACCAGAGCAAGTTATATGCAAGGGATCAGGAAAGTTCGGGAGCTCCTCAGTGCACTGTGGTATTTGAAAAGGCTCAGCCTGGGGACCAGCAGTTAGCATAATAGCTATGTCGCTGGACTCCCATGTAGTTGACTGCAGCTTGAGTCCCGGACCCGGTGGCTTAAACTCACGCTGGGCGAGTGTGCGTGTGTGCCCAAGATCCCGAGAGGAGAATGGAGGAGAAGGGATTGCGGTGTGGCCATCCCCCTGGGGGGGTGATTTCTCACTTTCTATCTCTCTGTCTCTTTCTGTGTGGCGAGCACATGCGCCCTATAGCAAAAACCTCTCAAAAAATAAATAAATAAATAAAAAGAAAAGAAAAGAGAAGGCTCAGCCTGGCAGCTTCCCCAGGGTCAAAGGCTACTGCTTATGTATAAGTTATCCCAGCTGGAGGTGAGAGCCAGGGAGTCTTCAGCACGAGTGGGGACTAAAAATTCCGAGGAGATGTTACAGAGACAGCACAGCAGGCCAGGACAGGCAGAAGGTAGGATGCTGGCTTGTTGTCAGCTGTCACCTGAGGTTGTTTTGCTGTAGTACGAAAGGTCATTTATTGCATGGGTGCCTTTTTGCTGTCATCTCTCCTTATAACCTCTTAAAATACCATTGTGTTTTTTGGTTTTCTAGGGGTTTGTTTGTTTGTTTGTAGAGTTTTTGCCCCAGAGTGCATGCAGTTGCCATAGAGAGAAAAAGGGAAAGTGAGAAATCACCCCCAGGAAGGATGGCCATGCCTCAATCTCTTCTCCTCAGTTCTCTCCTTGGGATTTTGGGGACACACACATATGCATGTGTGCCCAGCATGGTTTTTCAAGCTGCTGGGTCCAAGATTCCACTAGTGGAGTTGGCCATGTGGGATCCAGCACCTTAACCACTATGCTACCTGCCATGTGTTTTAATCTTCTCCATTGCAAGCCTTTGAGAAGGGAGTGACTTGGCTTTAAGCAAATAGCTGATCTTTAGAGTTAAGTCAGACAAGAAAACAGGAAAGGACTCAACCATTGCTGTGGTTTGCATTCCTCCGAATTCGAAAATGTCAGAAGGTGGGACCTTTGGGGAATGAGTCAGTGATGAGGGTGGGTTCCCATGACTGATGCCTGGTGAATCTGTTTTTTGTTTTGTTTTGTTTTGTTTTGTTTTTGTTTGTTTGCTTTAAGAGGTTTTGCCATAGGACTTGTGCTTATCAGAGAGAGAAAGAGACAGAGGAAAACTGAAAAATCACCCCCTGGGAGGGATGGCCACACCACAGTTCCTTTTTCTCTATTCTTCTCTTGGGATTTTGGATACATACACACTTGTGCTTGGCCTGATTTCTAAACTGCCAGATCCGGGACTTAAAGTGCAATTGAGCACGTGGGAGTCCAGGGCCTTAATTACCATGCCACTTGCTGGTCCCAAGGCCTGATGGATCTATAAGCAGAGGTCAAGAGGATAGAGGAGAGACTGTTGGACACAGCCATTCCGCTCTGTCCTTCATCTTGTGATAACTCAGGATTCTGCAAGACCTCCCCAGACATGACCTCTGGACCTTGGACCTCTGAGCTGAATAAACTTCTCTTTTGTTACCCACATTCAGGTATTCCCTGTGATTAGCCATAGAATGGATTAGGCCGGCCACCTTGGGCCTTAGTTTTCTTGCAGTGAAATGGACAAATCAGATGGGAGGGTCTTTTGAGGTCCCTTCCTATTCCAGATGTTCCACTGTTGTAGGCATAGGGTCACTTCGAAGCCGAGGGACACACGTGTCATTCATTTTGTGACTCAGCATAGCAGACAGTTAAGCAGTTCATAAAGCTACACCCTGAGGTGACATTGGGCTGTGGAAAGTGTCCCCTTCCTGTCACTAGTGGCTGGCTCTAAACTGGCTCACTGCAAAGGTTATGTGGGTTGCAGTGAAGAGCCTTGCGCTGCCCTGAAGCTCAGCCCAGGGAACCCTTCAGTGGTGAAGCATTCTCCAGCCACCACTGACGCAGGATTATCCTTGTCAGCTCAGGACACAAATCACCTTTTGGATATTCTTAATAGTTTTTCAGTGATATGGAAAATGTCACTCACAACCAAACTTCATTACTTGGTTTATATTGAGCCAAGATTATTATTACTTTTTTTTTTTTTTTGAGAGGTTTTTGCTGTAGGGTGCATACACTTGCCAGAAAGACAGAGAGAGAGAGAGAGACCGAAAGCGAGAAATCACCCTCCAGGGGGACATGGCCACACCGTATTCCCTTCTCCTCTATTCTCCTCTCAGGATCTTGGGCATGCATGCACACACATGTGCTCGGTGTAAGTTTAAGCCACCAGGTCCGGAACTCGAACTGAGGTCGACTACATGGGAGTCCAGTGACATAGCCATCACACCAACTGCTGGTCCCTAGCCAAGATTATTAGTCTGTCAACAAATTTTGTAGAGGCCAGAGGATTTGCAGAAGTCCTACAGGCAGGGGGATGATGGGGAGGGGCTTGGCCTTTCAGTGAGACACATTGAGCTTAATTCTTGGACTTGCCCCTTACAGCTCTGTGACTCTAGGAAAGACCCAGAACCTCTCTGTGCCTCACATTCTCACCTTGTCAGGTAGCATGGAGTGACCACCAAGTGGGTGTTGAGAGACCCAGCAGAAAGCGATGTGTGAATATTGTTGGATGAGGGCCTTTACTCTCCTAGTCCAGCAACCCAAAGCAGGTCTGACCCCTCACCCCTCAACCAAACGGAGAAGGCAAAATTGTTGATGAGAAAGGAAAGGAACATTTATTACAGTGTGGCCACACTGGGAAGATAGGTAAGGATATCTTCCACCGGTCAGCCCATTTACAGATGTTTTCATAAGGGAAGGGGATGCGTGTGCCTTAGAGCCATCAATAGAAAGGCATAGATCAGGTTAATTTTTAGCTGGGGGCACAAGCAAGTAATTGGTCTTGGGGAAGGGAGTTTTCCCTCTCAGTTAAGTTAAGGGATACAATCAAACAATCCATTTTCAAAGACAGGAGTTGCAGCTTGTGAGTGGGGCACAGTGTCGCTCCTTGTTACAGGCCCCAGGTTGGCCGTCTGTCCCCTTGGATTTCTTGTGAGAAGAGAGGATCAGGCTGAGAGAGAAACAGGTTTTGATTTTAGCAAGATGGAGTCAGTCTGGCTAAGCCCTGGTTACATAAAGGTTAGGCCTGCCATAGGGTTCATCAGAACTAGGGGGCCCGCCCTTGCTCTCTCCACCTACCCCTCCACTTCTTGTCTGCTCCAGGCAAGTGCAGTTGCTTCCAGGGAGCAAGGCTGATGCCTCATCCCCTTCTCTGGTCTTGGTTGAAGCCTCAGCGTAAGCCCATATGTCTGGGCCTTGGCAGGGGAGGGATATATGGAAGAAAAGGAGTATCTTTATCACTCTCCAGGAAAAAGAAATGGACATAATCCTGGTGGGTAGCTCCCTGGCTCCCCACTGTGCACTGGGCTGTGTGGGCAGCTGGCCTCCTGCCGGTTCTTGTAACTGCAGCTCTGGTGTGAGCCTCATACCTGAGCAGGGAGGTGAAATGTGGGTGGCAGAGAAGAGAAGAAAGAGTTGGAAAGAAAATGGTTACTCTCTGGAGGGCTGCAGGAGTGAGAATGCCCTACTATTAGGGTTTCTTTCCAGGCCTGGATTTTCAATTACAGTCATAATTTATTGCTATTATGAGCGCTGAACTGTACTTGCCCTGGGCTCTGCAAACACAGGAAGGCAGAGAGCCCAGTAGGAGGAATATTCAAACAACTCCAAGGAAAAGGGACCTCATGGTTTAGGAGCAGCTAAAGAAAGGGAACCTGTCCCTCTTCTGTCTAGGCCTCAAAAGACCCACCTCTTGTTCTACCTTTGCTCCCTGAGACACTCCCCTTCAGAAATGAAAGGAGGAGGAGCAGATACAGAACTCCAAGGTTAAGCACAACCCATGGAGCCTGCAGGTGGTATGGTGGGTGGTTAAAGGTGCTGGATTCCCACATGACTGACTGCAGTGCAAGTCCTGAACCTGGTGACTTGCTTTCTCACTTTGCTCCTCTCTATCTGATGAAACTGGAAAATCATAATAATAACAAAAAGTTAAATAATTCTTTAAAACAAACAAACAAACAAACACTACAACAGGTTTTAAGGCACTGAATCACGGGATTGTGGATCAAGTTCCAGGCCCAGTGGCTTAATAATCATACCAGGCGTGTGTGTGTGTGTGCACTCAAAATCCCAAGAGGAGAATGGAGACAGGATTATGGCATGACCATCCCTGGTGAGGGAAGGGGGTTATTACTTTCTGTCTATCTCTCAGGTGAATGCACAGGCTCTATAGGAAAAAAATAAAATAAAACCAAACAACCAATTAAAAGAAAACAAACAAACAAAAAAGTAGAAGCCATTCACAGAGAGAAAGGTGAGTCCAAAGTAGAAAACACCGACCATTTCAGCTGCTGCAGGGAGAATAGGGAGGAGGAGAGTTAAGATCTGAACGTTGAAACTGATCCTTCAGAGGTCCAGAGGATTTTCAGCAATGTGGTCTCCATAGCGTAGGGGGATCTGGGACTAGGGGGAGAGTAGGTAGGGTTGAGGAAGTCTACTTAGTGAGAGGAAGAAGGGGACAGCAGGGGACTCACAGGGCTGTAAGTGAGTAGGTGAGGCCACAGTACACACACAAAGCATGTTCTAGAGAAGGGGGAAGGGTTCGGCACGGAGGGGAGTCTACTCCTAGCAGGGCGATGATGCTCCCCTTCTCAGATACTGGAGTCTAGAGGCAGGTGGGTGTAGAGGCAGCTGCTTGGGGTGCAGAGGCTGAGAGAAGGGTGCTTGCACAGAGTAGTTTGCATCAAGTGCAATGAGGGTGACACCTGTGGGCGGGAGGGGACAGTGGGAGGAGGCACGAATAGGAAGAGCAATTCTAGAGCCACCCAGTGGAGAGTTGGCTCGAGGGTTCAAAGGGGAAGGCGAGCCATCAGGGGTAAGTGACACTGCACAATGCTTGGACAGTCCCAGACAGATGGGAGAATGTGTACTTGGAATCTGGTGGGATTGGTCTTGTGGACCAGACCGGAAGCTGAGAGGCTTGTGCGGATGGGAGTGGAACAGGGCATGTGTGAATTGGCTGAGATGGAGGAAAGTCTGAAAACAGCTGAGGTTCAGAGGTATCGAAAGAGGACTTCTCAAAGGAAGGAACCAAGCAGGTGATGATGGAGAAGGGGGTGTAGCTGTGCAGGGGACTGAGGGGGTGGGCAGAAGACACATGAGAGGCCAGACCTTTGGGAGAGGATGCTGGGAAGCCAGATACTCAGATTTTGCCATAGTCTAAGTAACATTTGCTAGTGAGCATTCGTGTGGCTTAAGAGAGTCACTTGGGTCCCCTGACTGCAGGGCTGCTGTCAACGCTGCTATTCCCTTACTGTGCAAGGTGGTCTTAGTGGGACATCAGGAGCCCTGGGGTGATTCAGACCAGAGACCTTAGGAGCTTCAGTCTCTATTATCACACTGGGACCTGGTGATGTTCCAGAATGCAGTCGCCCCGCCCTTCCAGCCCCCACCAACCTTGCCCCTGGCATCAGGAGCAGCTGCAGGGAGCCATCATTTGTGACACCTCCACTCCCCTTCTGCAAAAGCTGGGAGCTCAGAGATGCACAGCGGGGTTTTAATCAGTCCCTATGCCAGCCTCCTGGCAACCTGACTCCAGGCCTTGCAGATGAGCCCAGACTGCCATGCCAAGTCAGGAGGGAGGCCTGGCATGGGTCAGGCCACCTGGACAGAGCAACCCCAGTGTCTCCTGGGCGTTTCACTCAAGTGAGTAGACAAGGGGTGGGTCAAAGTGCAGGGTCTCCCCCAAGCATCCTCCATGTTTTTGTCTCCCAAGTCTACAGACATAAGCGCTGGATGCTGCCAGGTGCATCTCGGGTGACCCTTGGTTACAAAGATGTGACTATGTGTCTCATGCCACCACAGTGCTCTCCTGGTGCCAGACCTGGGTGTGATGCCTGGGGACGTTTTCCCAGGGTGTTAATTGTAGAGTGCCCCTGCTG
>NW_006159539.1:7529807-7548345 GCF_000334495.1 Tupaia belangeri chinensis
GTGTTAAGTGGAGAGTGCCCCTGGTGAACTGCTGCTGGGAACCGTGTATCTTAATAGGAGCGTATGCATCATTGATGGAGCAGGTATAGTGTGCACTTCCTGGCCGGGATTCTGGTTCCTCACCATGGCATGTGCCAGCCAGCTGGCTACTGCCTTTGCCCCTGCCGAGGTGCTTTGTGGCTTTGCTTGTGTGTGTGTGTGTGTGTGTGTGTGTGTGTGTGTGTGTGTGTGTTTATAAGAGGTTTTTGCCTTAGGGTGTGTATGTTCCCAGGGCAAAGAGAGAGACAGAGTGAGAAATCACCCCCCCCCCTTCCAGGGAGTTGACAATGTCACAGCCCCTCCCTCTCCATTCTCTCCTGGGATTTTGGGCACACACTCACACACGTGGTGTGAGTTTCAAGCCATTGGGTCCAAGACTCGAACCACAGTTGACCATGTGGGAGTCCAGCAATGTAACCACTATGCCATCTGCTGGCCCTTTGCTCATGTATTTGACACATGAAGGCAGAAATTGTGTCTCTGGGTGTGAGATTTAGGATGCTTCAAGGTCAGCCTGCCCACCTCTGAGTCATGGCTCTGTCCCTCCTCAGCTCTGTGACCTTGGGAAAACCAAGCACATGACTGGTTTCACCAAGCCTCAGTTTTCCTCATTTGTAACTTGGGATAACGAGAACACTGATTTCACCAAGTTCATGGAAGATTCCAATCGGGTAAACGTAACACATGTCATTCTTATTGAATGTTCCGTAGATGCTATTCTCTTTCGTCCCCCTTGTCTGGAGGCTTCTCCCTCTTTGTGAACGTTGCTCCCTGCTATGGCCAAGCCCTGCCCTAAACCTGCTGAGCTGATGGTGTTTATGATCTCACTCGTGCTTGAGCCACTCAGGGAAGCGGGAAGCTTGACCCAAGTCTTGATTGGGGTTTGCCGGGCAGAGATTCCAGGCCTGATGAGTATCCGATGCCGGAACCCTCCTCTTGAGGCCTTGCCTAGCATTCCACATCCATTACCTAACAGCAGGTTTGTTGGGAAGACAGGAAAGAAGGGCCTTGTGTCTTTGCCATCCTCTGAGTCAGCACCTCCCAAAGTCCATCAGGGGCCCCAGGAGAGCCTGCCAGTGACATTGGAGGAACCATCCCTGCTATTTTGGGGTGGAGTTATTCTGCCCTGGAGGACCTAATTGTCCAGAGGGTGCCCCAAACGGCAGATCAGCAATTAGCATAATAGCTATGTCGCTGGGCTCCCACGTAGTCGACCGCAGTTCGAGTCCCGGACCCAGTGGCTTAAACTCACGCCGGGCGCGTGTGCATGTGTGCCCAAGATCCTGAGAGGAGAATGGAGGAGAAGGGATTGTGGCATAGCCATTTCCCCTGAGGGGGGTGATTTCTCTCTTTCTGTCTCTCTGTCTCTCTCCGTCTTTTTGGCGAGCACACGCGCCCTATTGTCAAAAACCTCTCCAAAAAAACAAAACAAAAAAAGAGACTTCTCACATCTTATCAGTGTGGACAATCTTGGAGAGTTTAGCCAGGCCAGAAGGTACTATGGTGGGTACTCTAGCATTTACCAGGAAAATGTATTTTTTTTCCTTTCTTTTGCCAGAGGACTCATATGCTTGCTGGAGAGAGTTGGGGGGACGTGAGGGAGAATGGGATGAAAAAGCACTCTCCATGGGGGATGGTCACAATTCTTTTTCCTCCATTTCTCCTTTCAGGATTTTGGGACTGCTCAAGCTATTTGGTATGAGACTTGAATAGTGCACTCAGACATGTGAGACTCAGCTGCCTTAACCATCAAGTCACTAGCTGGTCTCCACAATAAATAAATATATATACGCGCACACGTTTATATATATGTGTGTGTGTATGTGTGTGTGTGTGTGTGTGTTTTAAATAGTTATTTTATTTAACTTTATATTTTATTAGAGAGGGACAGATAGAGAGAGAGAAGGAAGGAAAGTGTAAAAGCAAGCTAGGAGGTCTGGGACTCGAACCACAGTTGGCCATGTGGGAGTCCAGCACTTTTAACCACCAGACCACCTGCTGGCCCCATTGAAGCCACTGTTCTTGTCTCGATCATTAGCACTGTAAGATTGTGATGCCTGTTGTTGTCATTACATTCTCACATTTTTGATTGATCCGTGCTTAGTTTGCAAACTTGGGTAGTGCAGAGGAGGCTTGCATTCAAAACTTGGTCTTCGTCCATTCATTCATCAGAGATTTATGAGCCTTTTATATGTGTGCCAGGCATTGAGGTCACAGAGATGAATGAGACATAACCCTGCCCTCAACAAGTGCCCACCAAGTGGTGGGATGTTCATACCCATAGTTGCTGTCTGTTCACTGTGAAGCTGGCTCTGCAGGAGGCTGGCACCAGAGCACTGGGAGCAAGGATCCCTGGAGGGATCCTCTGGGCAGCACAGAGGCTTGTCAGAATTCCCTTCCATGCCATCCCACCAGCCTCAGACGGTGACATCTTTGCTTTGCCAAAAGCAAAGGCCAAAGCCGTGTTGTAATCAGAGCCTCACACCTGCTGGGAATGGTAAGACAGCCAGAGTCAATACCTTTTATTACTTTGGGGCTAGATTCAGCCAGAAGCTGTAGATAAGGCAGGAAATCCTCTCTGAAAACAAGCTTCCCATCCGTTGGCATAAGAACCCACTGAGCCCTTTAGAGGGAGAAAAGAACTTTGGTAATATTCAAGTGACACTGAGAAATTCCTGACTTTAAAAGGGCAAGAGTTTAGTAAAGGAAGTTAGATGTTTTGAGTTGCCTTTTCCCAAGATGATATTTAGTCTCTGTCTACGTAACTTTTCTTGCTCACTTAAGTGTGGTATATGACTTACTACTAGACTTACTGTGTCTGGGGACAAAAAGAAGCCACATCCTCCTGTTTGAAGACCTATGTGTGTAGATAAGTCCTAATGGAACCAGCCAAGCACCAGTGGCCAGTAGGCACCAGTAAAACCACTGAGGAAATCTATGTCCTTTGTCAACTCACTGTAATAGCATGAGAAGTTCTGGGTCAGAAACAAAGGACGGATAGTTTTCTCAAAATGCATGGTCTTTGCCTTACTTCTAAGTGCCTGTGAGCAAAGACATAACACTAAATACAGTTGTTCTTTCATTTATAAATTTATCCATCAAGAGTAACTCATCTTGCTCGTCTTTAGTCTGGGTCTCTTGCCCTCACAGGGCACAGCAGGCCTGCAGACATACAGTTAAGAGCTGCTTTGATACATGGTATGATAGTTCATGAAAACGTTCACGAGCCAGCAGGTGGTGTGGTGGTTAAGGCGGCTGGATCCACATGACTGACAGCACAGCTCAAGTCTTGGACCCGCTGGCTTGAAAAGCACACCAGATGTGCGCGTGCATGCCCCAATTCCCAAAAGTAGAAATGGAGGAGATGGAAATGCAGTGCGACCATTCCTTTTATGGTGGGGATGGGAGTTCATCCTTACTTTGTCTGTCTCTCTGCTCCTCTCTGGCAAGTGCACACACTCTCTGACAATATTAAAAAGAAAAAAAAAAAGTGTGCACAGGATAGTAGAGGAACTGCACATTGGGGTGAGGAGGATGTCGAAACAGTGGGTGATGTCTGTACCAGGGCTTCAAGAATTGACAGGAGGCTTCCCAGAAGAAGAGAGGAAGCCAAGGCGCATGGACACTGGGAAGTGTGCGGTGCCCGCCGCCATCGGGGAAGTTTGGGATACTGGGAATTTGTAGCTTCTATTGAATCTGACTCCTAGAAACAACCAGAAGTCATGGAATCACTGAGTGCTGGTTCTCTCTGCAAACCTGCTCGTTTTACAGGACAGGAAACTTGGGTAACTTGAGTAGTTTTTCCAGATCACACAGTTCTTAAAAGAGTCAGCTACAACTTGGGTTTTGGCCCCTTCAAATGTGGCTTGAGAGTGTGAGCGCTAAAAGCACTTCAAGGGTCCCCCAAGGTTCTTGGGAATTTTCCCAGGATAATCTGAGCTTGAGCTGAATCCACCTTTCTTTACAGATGACACAAGAAAAAGCTGTCTTCAGTTAGCCATCTGTACCCTAAATGCCCATACTTTTGCCAAACCATAATTCCAAGACTTAGGTGTATTTTTTTTAAAGAGTGTTCAGTTTTGCTATAGGGCGTGTGCACTTACTGGAGAGACAGAGACAGCAAGAAATTGTGCAAGGGAATGGCCATGCACAATCCCTTCTCCTCCATTTTACTCTCGGGATTTGGGGCACATATGCACATGTGCCTGGTGTGACTTTCAGGTTGCCCGGTCCTGGGCTCAAACCATGGTCAACTATGTGGGAATCCAGCAACATAATTGTTATGCTATCTGCTGGTCCCACATTTAAATTTTTTTCTTTTTCCTTTTTTTATCTTCTATATGAGAAGAAATCTGACGCTTTCAGAAGGTATTACTGTAAAAAAAGAATGTTGATTTTTTATAAAGTTAGCTTTAAAAGTTTAGATGGGGGGCCACCACCTAGCATGGTGGTTACACGGCCAACTGTAACTCACGTCCTGGACGCTTGAAACTCAACACCAGGCACCTGTGCATGCATGCCCAAAATCCCAGGAAGAGAATGGAGGAGTTGGTATAAGGTTAATGTCACTGTGCATCTAAGCAGTTGACTGTGACTTAAGTCCCAGACCCGGTGACTTGAAACTCAGGCCAGGTACATCTGTGTGCGTGCCCAAAATCCTGAAAGGAAAATGGAGGAAAAGGAATTATGGCACGGTCATCTCCCCTGGGGACTGATTTCTTGCTTTCTGTCTCTATTTCCCTCAGTCTCTCTGGTGAGCACACACACCCTATAGCAAAATTCTCTCTAGGAAAAAAAAAAAAATGGAGGAGACGGGATTGTGGTGTGACCAGCCCCCTGGGGAGTGAGTGACCTCTCACTTTCCCTTTCACTGTCTCCTCTCAGGCCAGTGCACGTACCCCATGGCAAAATCAAATAATTGAGATGGCTCTTACCCTCCTTCTTTAAGAAAATGCTGTGGAAAGCTGGATCCTTAATCCTATTAACCCTTACCCTGGGTAGATATTGTGCTGTGTCTCAGGGAGCTGAAACCCTTGATTCCGAGCTCCAGGTGGTATCTGGCTGAATGCTTTTCTCCATGGCGGAGTCTCTGGAGCCAAGTCTAGTAAATCAGGCAGGCAGTCTCGTCCCTTTCAAGCGCCCAGAGCTGCTTCCCATGCCTGGCTAGTAATTGGTATTTAGATCATCCCTTGCCTCTTGGGTTCTACCAGGCTGCATGATGCTTGACATAGCACAAGCCAGTACCCTAATCAGTATAAAGATAAATTTAAAAACACATTTAAGAAACCAACATGGGGAGCGGCAGGTGGCGTAACAGTTATGTCACTGGACTCCCACATGGCCAACTGTGGTTTGAATCCCAGACCTGGTAGCTTAAAACTCATGCTGAGCATATGGACACTCAAAATCTCAAGAGCTGAACAGAGGAGAAGGAATTGCAGTGTGGCCAGCCTGTTGGGGGAGGGGGGTGATTTCTCGCTTTCTGTCTCCCTGGTGAGTGCGCTTGCCCTATAGCAAAACTCTCTTTAAAAAAATTTAGAGGGTGGAGGGACCAGCAGTTGGAGTAATGGCTATGTCCCTGGACTCCCATGTGGTTGACCGCGGTTTGAATCCTGGACCCGGTGGCTTAAACTCAGGCCAGACACGTGTGCGTGCATGCCCAAGATCCCAAGAGGAGACTGGAGGAGAAGGAATTGTGATGTGGCCATCCCCCTGCGGGGGTGTTTTATCACTTTCTGTCTCTCTGTCTCTGTCTTTTTGGTGAGCACACACCCCATCGCTAAAACCTCTCCATATATGTATATATGTGTGTGTGTGTGTGTGTGTGTGTGTGTGTGTGTGTGTGTGTGTTTAAAAAAGCAAACAAATACATGTAATAGAGTAACAGGTGGTATTAACTGCTCTAACTAAAGTAAATCAGGGTTAGAGGCTTCAGAATAAGGGGAGATGAGTTGCTGTTTTACAAAAGCAGGTCAGGGGAGGCCTTTCTGAGAAGGTAACCTTTGAAGAGAGACTTGAAAGAAGTGAAAGAGTGATCCATGAAATTATCAGGAAACCCATAGGGATAGTGGCCATCCCACTCATCTGTCCCTCCACGCCCCACCCATCCACACATCTGTCTGTTTCTCCATCACTCTCCCCATCTTCCCACTGGCGTGTCCTCATGCTGTGGTGTTTTCAAGCCAACAGGCCTGGGTATCGAACTGTGCAGTCAGCCCTGTGGGATCCAGGACCTTAACCTCCTTGCCATCTCCTGGCCCCTAGATTCTTATTTTAAGGCTGAGGATTCATTGGGTTTTTAGGAGGACTGTGTGGAGAACACTGGGCAGTCAGTGAATGCTAGGTGCAAACAATACCACCTTCACCACCACCACCACCAGCACCACCACCACCGCCAGCACCACCACCACCGCAACCAGCAAACATATCGGTGGGAGTCATGAATGGTTTTGGAACAGTGGCAGGCACTTTGCATCCTTTCTAAGTTTTGACATAATTGTACAAAGACAGGTCTGTGCTAGTCCACATCAGGGAAAACAAAGCATGAGGTAAGGTTGGGGTCCTTTCTCTTCCTTCCCTGACCATCTCCATGGCTATCTTTGGCAGCTGTTTGGTACTGCACTGGGCTGACTTGAGACTTCCTTCTGAGTCAGCCAAGGCAGAAGGAAGTTTTTCATAATTAAAGTGTTCGTGAGCGTTGCCATCCACCTTGATGATGGCGAGTGATTCATTGCAGTCGGAGCTAATATTTCCCAAGGGTCCTTTAGCCATGGAGAACACGCGGGAGTGTACAGAGGTTTCTAAGTTACTTAACAGATTTTATGAACTGCTAATTGCCTCATAAAGGCATTTTATTGAGCTCCAGTAATCTGTTACTAGCACCGACTGTTGACTGTTACGTATCCCAGTTCTTTCGCCTGGTTCCTGTGCCCCAGGCTGGTGGGTCCTGATAGCGCTGTCCTGTGTGCAGCAGGGAGGCTCTGGTGTGGTCTTGACCCTGCACCTGTCCAAGACAGTGTCCACCATGAGTCACCGAGTGTAGGGACAGGCTTCTGGTTCTGCACCCAGAGTTACTGTCATGAGAAAAGCCTAGCAGGAGGATTACCACCTGGAAGATGGTCTCTCAGTTTGACTGATTTAATACATTTGGCAACAGAAAAAAGAGCCTTGATTTTCTTTCCTTTTCTCTTTTAAGAATTATTTTATTATTTAATTCTATTTACTAGTATTTTTTATTTTTCAATTTTTTATCATTTGTTTATTTTTACATTTTCCCACATTTACTTTACATATAAAAATTTTGCTTATGCCCCATAGCTCTTAACAGTTAATAAACAACTTTCAAAATTTTAAAAAACTGAATTTTAAAGAGAATGTTCAAAATACTTGTTATAATTTTATTTTTGACTCCATAACAACAGAGACAGTATGGTTTTAAATATTTTTGAGAAAATAGTTACATGTCAACTATTCAAACTCTTGAAAAGCAAATGCCCAGCATAATTATCAGCATAATTATTTTTTGATTTGACCAGAGAGAGAAGGGCAAAGTGAGAAAGCAAGCTGCCAGGTCTGGGACTCAAAACAATTGTTGGCATGTGAGAGTCCAGTGCCTTAGCCACCATACCACCTTCTGGCCCCATGCCTTGGTGTTTTTTGTTTGTTTGTTTGTTTTTGTTTTGTTTGTTTGTTTTGTTTTTTTGAGAGGTTTTGCCATAGGGCACGTATGCTCACCAGAGAAACAGAGAGACAGAAAGTGAGAAATCACCCCCCAGGGGGGATGGCCGTGCTGCAATCCCTTCTCCTCTCTGGATCTTGGGCACGCATGCACATGCGTCCAGTGTGAGTTTTAAGCCATCGGGTCCAGGACTCGAACTGTAGTCAACTACATGGGAGTCCAGCGACATAGCCACTATGCTAACTGCTGGTCCCTGCCTTAGTTTTCTTATCTGCAAAATGGCAGGAAGAAGGAATCAGGCTGATGTGTGCTCACTGAATGAATTGTGCTAGTTTTCAATCTGTAAGAAGTTTCTAGCTAAGGGGACAGCAGGGGCCATGGCAGTGTGTGAGTGAGTGAACATAGAACTAGTCAGCTCCTTTTATAATATTTTTACCCCTGATTATAATGCCTTAAAATGGAAATGGGAGGCACAAACAGATTTACAAAGAAAGTGGAAATCTTTAGTAATTTTAAAATATAGAACAGGGAGTCTCAGAGCCTCTTAGAGTTCTATTTTCTTAAGGGATTTTGGAGATAAAAGCTGATAGATCCACTACCTTGTTCTTTATAAAAACAAGTCACATACCAACAGGAGGCATGGAGGTTAAGATCTGTGGATCTCATAGAGCCACCTGCATGGTTTGAGTCCTGGGCCTGGCAACTTGAGAAACACGCTAGGCACATGTGGGCACATATGCATGCATGTCCAAGTCCCAAGGCGAGGATGGAGAGGGGATTGCAGCATGGCCATCCCTTCTCAGGGATGATTTCTCACTCCACCCCTCGCCAGCAAATGTTTCCAGTAGCAAAACAAACCAAAAAAAAAAAAAAAAAAGTCATTGGAAATGAAGGAGGGGAGATACACCAAGCAGGTATGGACGAAGTTGTCATGGTTTTAATTAAACAGGGAAAGATGGGTTCTGGAAACAGGAGATGATTCATGAGAGAGTGACAACATTGCCTGCCAACCGTGTAGAGTGGATTATTAAACAGATGTTGAGCTTTGATAGAAGATTACCAGGAGTCGTAGTAAGTGCTCTGAAAACAAGCAAAGTCAAAGGCATGCATTGCATTTTTGTTAGGGTTGCTATTACATTGAATAAATGCTGAAGATGTGATTTCCGAGAGTTACGTAACAAGTGCTCTTACAATGTCCTTATGAACTTATTCAACAACACATGGCTTCCATTTACTGAGAGTGAGGCTGTGTGTTTGGCATAGGCTAGACCTTTTATGTACCTTGTGCCACATAATCTTGAGATCAACCCTACGAAGAAGGTGCTAACATGATTTTTCCTAGATTGCGGATGAGCAAATGGAGGTTCAGAGAGATTCAGCGACTTGCTCATGGTCACACAGCCATCCACAGCAGAGCAGGAGTTTCACCTCATTTTCTCTGCCTTTTTCACCTGAGCTCTTGATAACACCACCACAGTGCCTCAGAGGGGCTAGGGAAGCTGCACAGTTTGCTCTCAGTGTATTCATCAGTGGATTGACATGGGTCTGGAAAGAACTGTGACACAGAGTAACATGAGTCATCCTTTGGCCTGTGCTTTTGCTATGATTTGAATGAAAGCAAGAAGACACGCTTTACCACCAAAGCTAAACAGTGGCACAGGCTAAAGTAATGCATAGGATGGCATAAGATAACTTTACCTCGGGACCAGCAGTTAGCGAATGGCTATGTTGCTGGACTCCCATGTAGTCGACCGCAGTTTGAGTCCTGGGTATGGTGGCTGAAAACTCACGCTGGGCACGTGTGCATGCATGCTCAAGATCCCAGGAACAGAATGGAGGAGAAGGGATGTGGCATGGCCATCCCCCTGAGGGGTGATTTCTTGCCTTCTGTCTCTCTGCCTGTCTCTGTCTTTGTGGCAAGCACATGCGCCCTATAGAAAAAACCTCTCAAAAAAAACCCTTTACCCCACACCATTGGCGGAAAGTACCAGCGCACTGCAGGTGTCTACCTCTGCAACTTTGTCTTCAGCTTCCTTGTACTCTTCAGGTGAGCCACATGTGGCAAGAAGAAGGCCGAGGAGCAGAGTTTGTGATAAGGCTGTGGCCGGTTAAGAGCTTGTAGTGGGGACCAGCACATGGCCTGATGGTTATGTCACTGGATTCCCGCGTAGTTGACTACAGTCCAAATCTCAGACCTAGCAACCTAAAACTCACACTGTGTGTGCATGTGTGTGAGTGTGTGAGTGTGTGTGTGTGTGTGTGTATGCTCAAGATCCGAGAGGAGAATGGAGGAAAAGGGATTGTAGTGTGACCCTCCCCTCTGGGGAGTAATTTCTTGCTTTCTCTCTCTAGTGAACGCATGCATCCTATTAAATGTAAAATAAATAAATAAACTTGCTCTGATGTTTCTCATCACAGAGTTTTCACAATGCACAAACCACCTGTTTGGGAACTTCCCTAGAATTTCTATGGATAATTATTAGTGGGCAGAAGACTAATTCTTTATGCTGATTTGGGGGGCTGTTTGTCCCTGGTACTTATGGGCACCATGGAAGCAACAAAGACCAGAGTCCTCAGTGGCAGCAGTCCCCAACCCCTTTGGCACCAGGGACTGGTTTCATGGGAGATAATTTTCCCTTGGGGTAGAGGGTTGAAAAGGGGAAGAGGAGTGGTTTCAGGATAATTCAAGCACCTTACCTTAATTTCTGTTATTATTACATTATAATATATAATGAAGTAATTATACAGTTCACCATGATGCAGAATTAATGTAAACCCTGAGCTCGTTTTCTTATACTAGATGGTCCCATCTGGGGGCTCTTCTGAGAATCTAATGCTGTCACTGATCCAACAGGAGGTGGGGCTCAGGCGGTAATGAGAGCGATGGGGAGTGGCTGTAAATTCAGAGGAAGCTTCACTGACTCCCTTGCTTGCCTCCTCTTGTGTGGTCTGGTTCCTAATAGGCCACAGACCAGTACTGATTCATTGCCTAGGGATTGGAATCCATGCCCTATGGGGTGTGGAGTCTGGTGCCCTCTTGAGAATTTCAGTGATTGGTTTAAAGTCTCCAGCCATGGGTAATTGGGTCCAAACCAGACTCCCATAAGTGCCCTCTGGAAGCCACAGGGCAGAAATAAGCCTCACTGCTGTCTTTAGTCTGCTGGGTGAAGTAAGGACAGGCTTTTACTGCTTGTCACTCACTCCTAGCCCTGTTCCATTCAGCAAATTCATTTATTTGATAAATACATACCAAAGGCCGACAGCATCAACGTTCTCGGCCTAGGGGATCCTTTAAAATAATTAAAACAAAACAAAACAAAAACAGCAGAATGTATACATAGGAGAGAGAAGTACCCTCAGTAAGGTTGGGACTTGACTCCAGCTCTCCAGCTTGCCAGGGTTCTGGCACATGGACCAAGCATGTTTCAGATCAGTTGCACTGGGTATCCAAACCCACAGTCGGTAGTGTGGCTTCCAGGACTACAGTTCACCACAACACTGATTGTGCCTCCAGGCTGGACCCATTTTTAATTGTAATAAAAAGCAAAAAGGAAAGGGGGAAGAAAAACACAAACTGTAGCTCTCAAAATGCTATAATGCTATAATCCTGAAAGCAGAGTACTGGGTTATTGGATCTAATGAATTTTTTGGAGAGGTTTTCACTATAGGGTGCATGCGCTCGCCAGACAGAGAGAGACATAGAGACAGAAAGCGAGAAATCACCCCCCAGAGGGGATGGTCGCACCGCAATCCCTTCTCCTCCATTCTCCTCTCAGGATCTTGGGCACGTATGCACATGCGCCTGGCATGGGTTTTAAGCCACCGGGTCCAGGACACAAACCGCGGTCAACTACATGGGAGTCCAGCGACATAGCCATTACGCTAACTGCTGGTTCCCATTTTTTTTTTTCTTTTTTTGGAGAGGTTTTCACTATAGGGCGCGTGTGCTCACCAGAAAGACAGAGAGAAAGAAAGAGAGAAATTACCCTTCAGGGGAGATGGCCACGCTGCAATCCCTTGTCCTCCATTCTCCTCTCGGGATTTTGGGCAAACATGCACATGCGCCCAGCGTGAGTTTAAGCCACCGGGTCCGAGACTCGAACTGTAGTCAACTACATGAAAGTTCAGCGACATAGCCATTACGCTAACTGCTAGTTACATGGATCTAATGAAATTTTCAAAGAGCTCAATTATATGACCAATTTTTTAGGCTCGAATAACCAGGACTTGGGTTTAAAAAGAAGAAAAAGTAGATTTCATTCCATAATGAACTCATTCTTCTGATTTTCTTGGAAAAGATACTTCAATTAAGATTTTTTATATCCTTTTTCATGCCAAGCAGAGAATGCCAGAAGTTTGGCATTCCTAAGAATTCTTGTAGGATCTGGAAAAGGAACATTTTACTTTTTTTGCTGGTGTACTGATGAGATTGTAATGTTCTTGTTTCCAGAAATGTGTGTGTGTGTGTGTGTGTCTATTTGTGTTTATATATCAGAAAAACAGTATGACCTATGGTCAAATATCCCCTAAAACTGCCAGTTGACTAGAAAAATACCGTTTCCTTGAGGCCCCACAGGGTGTACATTTAAGTAAATACTTTAATTAAATTACATCCTGTTGCCAAGTCATTTCTTAAAGAAGAGGCAGTAAATAGGATCTCTTCTGGGAAAGTTATGCTATCATCACTGGATGGCTTTCTTCAGGAGAAGAAATGTTTATTTGAAAACTCTGTAGCCCACTGTGTTTTCATGCCAAATCCTTGATCCCAGGAGAAAGAAAGGAAACCCATTCACTTGCAGAGAATGCCAGATATAGGATTTGGCCCTGGTGATGTGGAAACAACTGGGGGGGGGGGTGTTTTGCCTTCCTGGCCAGGCCTGTGCTGTGAGGTGGGTAGAGAAACACAGTCCCTTTCCTTTAAGGAGTAAAGATATTTGCATTGGAGCATTGAAGAGATTAATCTCAAGCTTGGTAGATATCCATATATAACTTCACGTTTTTGCTTCTGTTTCGTAAATGTAGTCATTACCTGGGCAGAGACCCATGTGAACATTTTTTTTAAATGTTTATATTTTTCTTATAAAGGAATACATACTCCCTATAGAAAATTTGGAAACACAATTAAGGCTAAGAAGGAAAATAAGAATAATCCATTTTCTTACAGCCAGGGGATAATGTACAGTTTTGTTTTCCCGTCTTTTTTCTCTCAAACACATCCAAGCAGTTGAACTAGTTGAACTGACACTGTATAAATAAATGATTTTATAAGGATTTTGTTATAAGAGAAGGTGAATGACCTCCAGCCAGATGAGCAGGGTCCCTGTTGCAGCTGAGGTCCGTTCGCTTCCCCTCATACATTTTAATAGAACGCTTCCATCTCATCTTAGGATGGTAAAAGATCTATGATTCAATCAGACACCTTCTTGGCTCGGGTGAAGAGTCTGTGCACTGAGAGGTCACACAGTTGCAGGGGAGCAGAGAAGAATTGCAATTCTCCTTCCCAGTCATACTTCCTCTGTGGTATTAGTGCTCTAACAAAATATTCTCAGCTACATTTTTGTAACCATTGGTAATAGGCACCCGAAGGAATTAGGCATTTATCTTTGAATGGAAGCTCTGCCCAGGCCCCCACCAGCAGAGCAAAGTTTGCTTTAATGATGTTCCTTTGAATAATTGAATACCATCCTCCTGTTGATTCGTTCTGTGTACTTTATTTCACAAAACGCCCCAAAGGGTTAGTTGCTTTTCAGATGCTGTGTTTTAGACACAGTTGAATCTTTTCTTTTTTCCCTTCCATGGCCTTGAGATTAAGAATTGATGCTTTTCTTAAATGAATACCAGGGGAAAAGACCTCTGCAAAATACAAAATTTCATCTTGGGAGTCACTACGGACAATTTCTTGCCTGCTGCATGCGGGAGGGGATTGCAGTGGGGTTGACACAGGCTTGTCGGGTAACATTTCATGCCAGACCACAGTCAGCAGCAATCCTACTTAAGAAAGGTTTAAAAATCTGCACAGTGAACTAAGGAAGCCTTACACGAACTTTGAAGTTTGTAAATCCAGCTGACTGAAGTGATGAAAGTCTTGGGAAACTCTGGAAGTAAAAGACACTTCATCTTTTCTCAGACTTTAGATTTAAAGTGAGGAAACTGAGGCTCTGTGAAGATGAAGTGATATACATTAGGTTATACCCAAGCCGTGCCTGTCCAACACCCAGATACCTTTTAGAGCTCACTTCTGAGGGACATTTAGCAAGGTGTGGAAACAGTACCACAGAAACAGGAAATGCCATTGATGCCATGGTTGAATTCCTTGAGAAATAGGTACAAGTTAAGGAATCCCCCACTCTGTTAAAAACTGAAATGACTTGTAGGAAGAATCCCACAACTGCCAAGTCCCTGCATTGGTAGTTGCGTTAACCAATCACATGGCATCTTGTCTGAGCTAGGTTCTGCTCTAGGAGGGAGAGAATGGAGGAGGGAGTTCCATCAATGTTGGTGACTCTGTCCCCCCCCCCTTCTTGAGAGTTTTTTGCTATAGGGTGCGTGTGCTTACCAGAAAGACAGAAAGGGAGAAATCACCCCCCAGGGGGGATGGCCATGCTGCAATCCCTTCTCCATTCTCCTCTCGGGATCTTGGACACGCACACACATGCACCTGGCATGAGTTTAAGCCACCGGCTCTGGGACTCGAACCGCGGTCCACTATGTGGGAGTCCAGAGATGCAGCCATTACACCAACTGCTGGTCTGGACTCTGTTCCCCTTTTAAAGAAATGTCTCACTGCACATTCCATTCCTGTTGTCTGCTTGGGCTTTATTTAGTGGTGTCAGGGCCCTAGATGACAGCAGGGAGATTTGGGGGGAGGGAACAGAAGAGACAAAGGATGTGGATAGAGCCTTGAATGAGAAAAAAAAAATTAAAGGAGTTAAACATGAGTTTTTTCAAAGAGATGACTCAGTGGAGAAATAATAGCAGTATAAAAAGAATTTGAAAAGCCTGAGGAGAAGAGAAGAGTGTTAATTATGTTAACCTTTTAGAAGTTGTTCAGCACACAGCAGGAACGGGAGCCTGTTTTGTTTAGTTGAAACCATCCATTGAAGATAAATACTTCCTGTGGCCCCAAATAAGGGTGCTCCTTTGCTGCTCAGTTGTTCTGCTAATAAACCCTCTTGTTCCTGAAAGTAGCAGAGGATTTTAGGAGCAAGATTCGATGGATTGATAGCCATGACCCTTGACAGAATTTCATTTTTATTTAAAATTTATATCTTCCATGAGCAAGAGCGAGAAAGACAGATAGACAGGCATCCCCAACAGTGACTTCACGCTGATCTACTACTCCCCACCCCCATCCCCTGTTGCAGCCAGCCCTGGGTCGCCATGCCCCGCATATTTAGGGAGGTCTCTGGACACAAACCTGCAAACCTGCAACCTTCCTGTGCAGGTCATCCTTACAGAGTGCTGTGTTACCACTGTTCTACCATCTGACTGCCTTTAGGATCTCACTAACAGTGTGCAGAAGTATGGTGTGTTGGGCCAGGTCAGTGTCTACTTTGACCACTTTTACTCCTGGGAGGGACTGAAGACTATGGTAAGAGCACAGTCTTTGGAGCGAACTGAGCTGGTTCGTCATGGGTTCTGCCATTTTCTAGCTAAGTAAGTGGCTAGGACTTTTCTGAGCTCCAGCTGATCATCTGTGTGTATTAAGTGGATTGGCATGAAGACCCATGCCTGGTTAGCTGGCAGCTCTTGCTGAAAAGATCCAGTCTCTGAGATGTTCCCCCACGTGCCTTTTTAAGGACAAAATTAGGGGCAGATGCCCCAGGCACATGATCAGTTTAGTGATTGGTTCAAGAGGACATGATCACCTCCTGGGCATTCTTAATTGGTGAGGCCTTAGATAATCATATTTCTCTTCAGGCTTCTGGAGCCGTTCAGCCTGGGGTCTTTGAGCTCACAGCTAGCAGTTTCCATCCTACAGAACATCTTACACATTGAAACGAAAACCTTATCTTCCATTTAAGTGAGAGTTTTAAAGGTCAAATGGCCCTTATTTATGGTCAGTATTGTTTCATTATCATAACCACCCCTTACTCTGGGCCATTACAGTGTAAATGGATCGTATATTTCAAGAACCTTAGGAAATACATTAGGGGTCTTTACTCTGTTTCAATTAGTGGTGACAGTGATACTCAGTATCCCCCCACTCTTGGGTTGTTGCCCATATGATTTTTTTTTCTTTTTTTGGAGGGGTTTTTGCTATAGGGCGCATGTGCTCGCCAGACAGACAGAGAAAGACAAAGAGATGGAAAGCGAGAAATCATCCCCCAGGGGGGAATGACAACGCTGCAATCCCTTCTCCTCCATTCTCCTCTTGGGATCCTGGGCACGCACGCACACGTACTGGTGTGAGTTTAAGCCACCGGGTCCAGGACTCGAACCATGGTTGACTACATGGGAGTCCAGCGACATAACCATTACGCTAACTGCTGGCCCCTTGCGCATATGATTTTCATTTTATGTCAGGCCTCTGCCATCTTTGGCCAAAATTAGGGACCAAAAAAAAAAAAAAAAATGCCAAGTTCCCTAAGAGAAGGGCTGATGTTTTTGTCTAGATTCTCTTAAACCTAAAGGGCCACATTACATGCAAGTATGTGGAAGGAAGAATGAGGGAGCCCTAGGAGCCAGGTGTGAAGAGGACTCAGTTCTCTCCAGGAACACCTGAGAAGGTGTTCTTGAGGATGCAGAATCCCAGAGCTCCTAAAGGAAGAGAAAGTTCAGCCCAGAGTCCTAGATGGAAGGAAGACCTGCAGGAAGGGCTGTGATCCTGAGTGTACAGAGCCTTTTCCAGTCTAGGGTTCTGTCATGCTTTCACCTCCTAGAACAGGTGTAGGGGAAGTGAGGCTATGTGCCATCAGAGATGAAGCTGGAATGGAGGGATTTTGATAAATCGGTGGATTTTCAGATTTTCTACATATGTGATAGGTGAATGGTTGGGAGCCTTTGGCTAGCAGAGATACTCTGTGCTAGGTTTTAGAAAGAGGCTGACTACCATGATTGGGTGGGTTGCAGTGGGAGACAGGTGTGAGTGGGAGTCTTCTTGCAAAGCCCTGTGAGATGCTGGGGAACCCCTGGCAAGCCCTTGGGAGGAAGTAGACCAAATGAAAGATATCCTGCGGGGGCAACTTTGAGAATCATCACAGATGCAGCGCTAAAAAGACCCAGTGTCTGCTTGGATTGGGCTTTCAAGGGACAGGGATGAGATGACAATTACTCTGAGACTGAAGTCTGTATAACTTATGGCCTGTGATAGGAGGTCGGGATCGGGGGAAGAAGGGAAAATGGGGGGGTGGGGAGGGAGTCTTGCTTAAACGTTTTAATTTTTTTAATAGATCGTAGTTTGTTTATTTTAACACCCATCATACCATGAATTCCAGAAATAAGGCAATTCATGGGAATAGGGAATAGGTTCCAGACGCTCAGGCTCCTTTCCATTGGTTCTCACCAAGTTTGCTTCTCTGAGTGGGGCAGGCTGGCGCTTCAGTTGAACCCAGGTGCCTTTCTCTTTGGCTTCCTTCTTTTTCTGGTCATTTTCCTTCACACGTTTTAGGAAGCTGTCTCTGCTCTTAAAATGCTTAATATGTTCAATACACACATTCATTCTCTTGGCAAGAATCTCGCCCTTAGCTTGTTTGTTTACAACAATGCCAACAGCATGCTGGGTAACACTGTAGACTCTTCCAGTTTTGCCATGGTAACATTTGTGGGGCATTCCTTTGTGAACAGTCCCCGTTCTCTTGATGTCTACAATATCGCCTTTCTTGTAGATTCGCATGTATGTTTCCAAATGAACCATTCCATGTTTTCTAAAAGGCCTCGAGAACATATATCGGGTGCCTCTCCTCTCGCTTTCCCTTTTTGTTATTCATTTTGGTAAACTACTGGTAGATTATAAGCAAGCATTTTGATTTTGAGTTGTCAGGGAAGTTTATATGAGCATATCCATCTGGTAGTGTGTGTTTGGACATAGAACAGATTAGAGAATGAAATGTTCAGGGAGTTTCCTAGGTTAGTGTTACTTTTGTACTGAATTAGAATTTGCCAAGGAATCGCATGTGTAAAACAGACAACACCGTGGATGGGCCATTATTATCATACCATTTGGAGATGAAGAAACTGAGGCAATGCTTGTGTAGGGCTGATGATGTGAACAGGGTCACGTGGAAGATTCCTAAACACATCGTCCAAGCATCTGGAAACATTGACATTCCCCTTGGTTTCCTCCCAGTGCTTCCAGCCTTTGGAGTGTCCTCTTGCCACCTTCCTCCCCAACCCCAGAGCAACAGGATAGGGTCCGCCTCCCACATTCACCCCCACACCCCTCCTCCTGTCCTGTAAGTGGAGACCTAACTGCATTCAGGGTTGGGCAGCCAGATGGGAACACAGGGCAAAAAACTAAGGGAGATAAGTATGGAGACAGTGACGCGCGGAGAATGAGAGAACAAGGGAGACTTCCAGCCAGGACTGGAGCCTGCTAATTCAGCCAGAGGGTCTACCACGCCATGCGCTGTTCTCAGAGCGGCAGGTACCGCAGGGAATAAAATAGGCAAAAATCCCTTCTCTCTCAGGTTTCGTATTCTGGTGAGGGGAAATAGTAAGGAATGTAACAGCAAAGTGGATGGTGGTGAGCTGGTGATACAAGGCAGGAGGACAGGAATGCTGGGAAGGGTGTGATTGTAGCCTGGACGGAGTCGGGCGCACTGACGTGGCAGCATGTAACTGAAGACTGTCAGGGAGTGAGGGACAGGCCATGAAGTTAGA
>NW_006159539.1:7548376-7549466 GCF_000334495.1 Tupaia belangeri chinensis
GAAAGAGCACACCAGCTAGACCAGTAAGGGCCAGGGCTTGCCTTGCCGGAGCCCCATGTGCCTGGTGCCGAGTGGGGAGGGAGAGGAGCCGAGGTCAGAGGGCCCTGGAGCCGAGGTCAGAGGGCCCCGGAGATCATGGAGAGTCTGCTGACATTTAGGACAGTCCTGGGTTCTATGCAGGGTGCTGGGCAGAGATGTGATGTGACCTGGCAACCTCTGGGTACCCTGTTAAAAATAGACTGTGCAGGAGAGAGGGGTCTGTGCAGGGGTCCTGGGGTGAGGAAATCCTAGGGGCTCGGACTAGGGGACGGTAGGGATGGAGCCTGAAGAGAACACTGGAAGCAATCTATGTGGAGAACGGGAAGAGGCCAGGAGACAGGGAGGGCCTAAGTAACTGGGTGGGTGAAGCCGCCAACAGGTAAGGAGGACTGTGGGGAGACAAGGATTGGGGCCGGGAGGAGGGGTGAGTCATGAGCTCGTGTTCGGACACCCTGAGTCAGAGATGCTGAGTGGCCACTTGGGTACATGGGTGTGGAGCTCAGAGGACATGTCAACCTGAGGGCCCTCAGTTTAGAAGTGGTACTTAAAACTGTGAGGCTGGCCCAGGGAGTGGGTGTACTTCAGAAAGGAAGACTGCTGCGTGCTATTGTAGAGTGAGCAGAAGAGGAGGGCCCACCCAGAGACCAGAGGCAACAGCCAGGATGGTGGGCCTCACAGTCCCCTGGAGCCCCAAAGCTGAATTCCTAAGTCCAGGTGTAAGGCCCCAGGTTAGCACGTCACACAATGAGGCCAGCTCAGTAGTCAGGAGATAGGCAGTTCAAGTGCCAGTTCAGGGTCCAGGACTAGGGTCAGGCATTAGGAATAGGATCCGAGGCAGGGAAGCGGTCCCAGTGAGGAGAGGGGTGGATTCGAGCTATTGTTAATTAAAAAAAAGAAAAAAAGAAACAAACAAACAAAAAAAAAAAAGTATAAAAACAAAGCCATTGCTGTTGGTAATGACGCCAAATCAGAACCACTTGGTGCCATCCATATATGTTAGGTGCGTCGTAGTGCATGTAAGGTAAGTCTAGCATGTGGGAAATCTCATTCC
>NW_006159539.1:7549478-7592142 GCF_000334495.1 Tupaia belangeri chinensis
TGCTCTTTGCTTCTTTGTATGTCCAAACCATGTCCATTAAAAACCTATTTTGTATGGAACCAGCAGGTGTCATAGTGGTTAAAGCACTGGATTCACACGACTGACTCTGGTTCAAGTCTCAGACCTAGCAGTCTGAAAAACATGCTGGGTGTACGTGTGTGCCCAAAATTCTGACAGGAGAATGGAGGAAAAGGGGTTGCAGTGTGGCCATCCTCATGAGGGATCATTTCTCGTTTCCCTTTCTCGGTCTTTATGTCTCTCTAACAAACTTGCCATATGGCCAAAAATTAAAAATAATATAAAAAGAATGGTAATAATCTAAAACAAAACAAAACAAAAACAAAGCCCACTCTGTCGTATCATATAGAAAGCCAGTTCTATTTAAATATAAAGTATACATGGCCAGTTGATGGCATGGTGATTAAGTCAGCTGGATCTCTCATGGCCAACCATGCAGTTTGAGCCCTGGACCCAGTGACTTGGAAAACACACTGGACATGTGGACGTGCATGCCTAAAATCCAAAAAGGAGAAAGAACTGGAAAAGAGGGGATTGTGACGTGACCATGGGGAGTGTTTTCTGGCAAGTAAATGCACCCTCTGGTAAACATTGAAAATATGGGGACCAGCAGATGGCATAATGGTTAAGTCGCTGAACTCCCACGTACCCACCACAGTTTGAGTCTTGGACTTGGCGACTTAAAAAATTCAGGCCAGGCACGTTTGCCTGTGTGCCCGAAGTCCCAAGAGGAGAGTGGAGGAGAAGGGATTGTAGCATGGCCATCATCCCCTCTGGGGAGTGATTTCTCACTTTCTGTCTCTGTCTCTCCAGCTAGTGCATGTACCTTATAGCAAAAAAATCTCTCAAATAACTAGATAGATAGATAGATAGATAGATAGATAGATAGATAGATAGATAGATAGATAGATAGAAAGACAGAAAAAAATAATATATATATAAACTATGTCAACGGGGGGCCAGCACGTAGCATGATGGTTAAGGTATTAGACTCCCACATGACAAAATGCATTTTGGGTCCCAGACCCATCTCCTTGAAAATTACAATGAATGCACATGCATGCATGCCCAAGATCCTGGGAGGAGAAGAGGGAGAATTGTGGCCTGGTCTTCCCCTCTAGGAGGTGATTTCTTATTTTCCCTCTTCTCTCTTTCTTTGTCTCTCTCTGGCAAGCAAACACACCCTATGGCAAAAACCTTATAACAAACAAAAACTTTACAAAATGGAGTAAGAATGCACACACAGAACCATTTTTTAAAGTTTATTTGTTCCAATAGCAAGAAGGAGCGAGCATACCTCCAACTGAGCCTTAATACTGCAATCCACCTTCAGCCTCTGCCTTCCCCAGAGTACTCAGAGGTCTCTAGACTTGAACCTGGAACGCTTCCCATGTGGGTCAGCATCACAGAGCGCCACGTTTTTAACCATTGCACGCTGTGTGGCTGCCTGCATACACAGCTATTAACTCTGTTGGTGGAGAGTAGGGGCTGGCGGAGGGGACAAGGCAGGAAGGTTGGACAGTGCCCACCTTTGGGGCCCTGGAGGCTGGCCGCCAGCCTGAGTTCTGTGGCAGGGGGGGGGCGCTCACAACCTGCAGTGTGGCCAGGCCTGCCTGCCTAAACACTGTCTCCTTCAGTGTAAGTGGGGCATGGTTACTGCCCCCGGCCATGTCGCAATTAGAGGAAGACACCCCATCTGCCTGCGGGATTTCTCCTGCAAGTCTGACGATCCTCCCAGCCAGCTGGGTTTCTTAAAGCCCGGATTGCGGATCGTGTCTTGCCTGAAGCACATTCTCTTCTCAGTTTTAAGCCAGTCTGGGAGTTTGTTCTGGTAGCGCTAGTCTCTGTATACCCTCTACCAGCCTATTGCTGAGGAAGAGCTATTTAGTATCAGAGAAGACTTTTGGGACTTTTTTTTTTCTTTTTTTTTTAAGACTGTTCAAGCTTTTCTTCTTCTCTCACTGAAAATTTCACTTTATTAAGACTTACGGGTCTCAGCTCCCAAGGGCTGCCTGTAGATTTAGAAGCTGATGACTCTGCATCCATTCCCAGACCCCACGTTTAGAAATTCCAACAGGGAACCAGCAGATGGCATAATAGTTATGTTGCTGGACTCTCACATGGCTGACTATGGTTCAAGTCCCAGATCCAGAAGCTTGAAACTCATGCTTGGTGTGTGTGTGTGTGTGTGTGTGTTGGGGGGGGAGGGGGCGGGCGGGGTGCATGCCCAAAATCCCAAGAGGAGAATGGATTACAGCATGGCCATCTCCCTGGGGGTGAGTTATTTCTTTCTGTCCCTCTGTCTCTCTCTCTCTGGTGAGCACACATGCAGTATAGCAAAAAATCTCTCAGAAAAAGTTCAAATGGACTTAATCTGGAATGGGGCCTGTGAACTGGCATTTTTGACAAGCACCAGCATTGAATTGGACGTTGCCAGTTTAAACAATCCTAGCTAGATCTCCAGGTACGTGTCTCACCACCCCTATGTGGGACCCTGGTCCAGCCGGCCTCAGACCTTTTGCTCTCTTTGGGCAAAGCCCATCTCATGGGAATGCTGTGAGCCTTCAATTAAATGTGATGCTTTTGCAGAAAGTGCCTGGTCTTCAGGAAGCCTCCGTAAATCTTAGTACCTACCTGTTCCTTTCCAGCAGCCCTGGACAAGGAGAGCTGAGGGGTTTTTTCCAGGTTTCCTAAGGTGAGTGACAGTGACTTACTCCCCTTACCCTCAGTGCCGTGTAACCCAGGTATGTTTCCCTGGGTCATTCAGCAGGTGTTTATCCAGGCATGCACCTTGCACAGGGGAAGAACAGATGATGCATAAGAAATAGTTGTCCACATAAGGAACTAGAAGTCCTTTTTTGGGCGGTGAGACTTGACACGTATCAGTGATTCCCAAATGAATAGCACACTTAAGAAGATAGCTAATATACAACAGAAGAATAAGTGTGTGCTAGAAATTCAGAAGAGGGGGGACATGCCCACACAGGGCTCCAGAATGAACTGAGTGGACTTAAAAAAAAAAAAAAAAACAGGGCCAACAGGTGGCATGGTGATTAAGGTGCTGGACTCCCATATGGCCAACCGTGGTTTGAGTTGTGTACCTGGTGGCTTGCTGTGTCACTTTATTTCTCTCTCTTTCACTCTCTGATGAGCATGTGTGCCCTATCACCAAGTTAATAATGGTGATAAATAAATAGTAAATAATTATTAAAATATACATATTGTTAGAGGGAACATGTGACAGGGAGTGGGGAGAGAAAGCGCCCCCCAGTCAGTTATGGTCACGTTGCAATCCCTTCCCTCCATTTCTCTTCTCCATCGGGGTTTTGGGCATACCCACGACCCAGTGTGTTCTTTAAGCCACCAGGGCTGGGATCTGAACTGCAGTTGATTTTTGTGGGATCCAGCTCCCAGTACACAGCACTTAGCCACTGTGCTACTGGGCTGACCCCATCTGATCTTTTTGAGATTAACGTTGAAAATGCAGATACGGGCCATCAGGTTCCACTGAACATGCACGCACATATGTGCAGTTAGAATCACAGCCACAGCACTTTAGATCCACCATCCCCCCACACCGCCCACCCTTCCCACACAGACCCTGTTAGAAATCAGAGTCATGGGGACAGTAGACGGTGTAATGATTATGTTACTGGATTCTCACATAGTAGCCCATGGTTCGAGTCCTGGACCCAGATCTTAAAACTCATGCTGGGCACATGTGTGTGCGTGCCCAAGATCCCAAGAGGAGAATGGAGGAGAAGGGATTGCAGCATAGTTATCCTCCTGGGGGTTGAGGGGGAAGGTGATTTCTCATTTACTGCCTTACTGGTGAGAACGTGTAGCCCTAGAGCAAAAATGTCTGAAAAGAGAAAAAGAAAAGAAAAGGAAATTAGAGTCACAGACACCCAAGGGGTTGAAGTGTCTTCGGTAGAGGAAGGGATTCAGCTCTGAAGCATATAAACACAAAGGATGGGTAAGATGGTATTTAAATACTGAAATTGCAACTTTCAGGCAATCTGTATGCTAGAGAATCCTGGAGACGTGATGTGGAACACATCCTAATTATTTAATCGGAGGGATTGCAGGAAGGAGCTGGGAGGTTTATTTAATACGATGGCCCTAAGATGCAGCTTCACACTGAGTGGTGAGCAAAATGCACCTTCTGGAGAGAGTAGACAGAAGCGGGTAAAGGTGTGAGCCCTCCCAGTCCCCATGCAACTCCGAGTTTCTTTCTCAGCTCTCTGGAGTTCATTCGGGTCCCTTAGTCAGGCGACTTCAATCGCACGGTACGTGCTGTTTCCTAAGTAAACCGAGCAATTGGCGTCTCTCTTTAAGCAAAGATTTTTGTTCTGCTTTTCGCTGTTAGCTTTTAACATTCACGGAGCGTCAGCATTGTGCCGGGCCAAGGCTGTGCAAAACCTCCTCAGATCATCTTGTCTAGTAAGCCTAGAATTAGTAGTAGAGGAGAAAAGATGGACCAGCCAGTGATGTGGTGGTTGAGGCAGCTACATCCCACATGGCCGACTGCATGGTTCGAGTCCCAGACTCGTGGCCTAAGAAACATGTCAGCGGTGTGTGTGCATGCCCCAAACCCCAAGAGGACAATGAAAGATAAGGGATTGTCATGTACCCAAAACCCCAAGAGGAGAATGGAGGAGAAGGGATTGTCGTGTACCCAAAATCCCAAGAGGAGAAGGGGTTATCACGTGCCCATCTCCTTTGAGGGATGCTTTCTCACTTTATTTTTTTCTCTTTCTCCAGCAAGTCCATGTGCACTGTAGCAAAAATAAATAAATAAAATTTTTTAAAAATAGAGAAAAGATGTTGATGTTTTTAACAAAGTTGAGGATGACTTGATGGGTTCTTGGTTACTTTTTTAGAGTGTATAGAGCACAATTTCTTGGGCACCTATGCTGTTGGGTCAGATAATATGGGGTTGAGCCTTAAGGCTCCTGAGCTAGTTCTCCCACCTACCATACATTGAAGACCTCTGTGACAGGCCCTGCAGTGGGCACTGGAAGACTGGGGCTCAGAGAAGCAGGTTGAAGCGTAGAAAAGCAGCTTGTTGCTTGCAGCATGGAGAAAAGGGGAGTCAGGGAATGAAACACAGAGAAGGCATGGCTTCGGCTGAGTCTCAGCGGGTCCACAGAGGTTCCTCAGTTGGCCAAGAGCTAAGGGAAGAAAGCCTATGCAGAGGGGACAGCGTGTGCCTACACATAACCACATAGACACGTGAAAGAGCAAAGTTTACTTAGAAACTGGTAGACACCGGACAAGCCAAGACGGACAGAGGCCATGTCACCTAGTGGGGTGCCAGATCCACGCTGAGGTGTCAGGTAACCTTTTAAGCCATAGAAAGTCATCCGGTTTTCTGGGAGCAGCAGATGGTATGGCAGTTACGTAGCTGACCACATAGCCAACTACATAGCCGACCATGGTTCAAGTCCCAGACCCAATTGCTTGAAAATCACGCTGGGTGTGTGTGTGTGTGTGCATGCCCAAAATCCCAGAGGAGAATGGAGGAGAAGGGATTGTGGCATGGTCATTCCTTTCAGGGGGCGACTTCTTACTTTTCCTCCCATTGTGTCTGTCCGTCTGTCTGTCTCTCTCAAGCCTGAGCCCATGCGCCCCAAGGCAAAATCCTCTTTAAAAAAAAAAAAAGTCAGGTTTTGTTCCATCTGCCTCTCCCTGGGATGGTATCTTCTGCTTTCTTTCCATCTCTCATCTCCAAGCATCCACCAAGCCTTGGCACAAATCTTGTGAATAAATGAATAAATAAATAAATAAATGAATAAATACATTTCTTAGAGTAACACACACTCTTTGTAAAATACAGGTTATTACAAAAAAACTTTATTTCTTCCTTAAAAGAGAGAAACATGCGACCCCAACAGGGTCCCCGTGGTGTGATCCACCCCCAGGCTCAGCTAGTCCAGGTAAAGGGCACATACACTCAGGGAGGTTCTGGGACACACGCGAGTCTGGTAAAAGAACAGAAAATGAGGGGCCTAACAGTGGCACAGAAGTAAAACGCAGTGCCCTGCAAGGCAGCCACGCGTGGAAAGGTTCCTGGTTGTGTCCAGAGACCTTGCTGAGTATGCTGGGTACACACTTGCCCTTTGTCAATCTAAAAAGAAGACTGAGGGATCTAAGTGGATAAAAGTGATTTCTTTGAGTCAGGGCTTAAGCCAGATCTCCCAGAGGAGCACATGTATAGTTTCCCAGGCATGAATGACTAAAAAAGTTAGTTTATGTAACAAAGAGAAAGAGCCCAAGAGGGGAAGTTACAAATTGTTTAAGAGTTTACATTGTTTAATTTAAAATCATGCAGATAGGGTTACAGGGCATGGTGTGATGGTTACATCTGCTGTACTCACAGGGAACCCGCTGTCAAGGTCCCTACTCCAGGTGTGTGTGCGTGTATGCCCAAAATCTTGAGAAGAGAAAAGAGGATAAAGGATTGTAGTGTGGCCATCCCCACGGTGGATAATTTCTTTCTGTCTGTCTCTGCCTCTCCAGCAAGTGCAGGTGTCCTGTAATGAAAATCTCTCAGAAAAATAAAATAGGGACCAGCAGATGGTATAATGACTACATTGCTGGACTCCCATGTGGTTGACTCTGGTCCAAGTCCTGGACCCAGTGGCTTAAAAGTCACGCCATGCACATGTGCATGCATGCTCAAGGAGAATGGAGAAAGGATTGCAGCGTGGCCATACCCCATGGAGGGTGATTTTTTGCTTTCTGTCACTCTGTCTATCTCTGTCTCTCTGGCAAGTGCACATACTATATAGCAAAAATCTCTCTTAAAAAAATAAAAGTAAAATAAATTAACTAAGTAAAATGCAGGAATTTGTCCGTTACACCGTCTTTTTTTTTTTTTTTCTCAGAGAGATTTTTGTTATAGGGCACGTGTGCTTACCAGAGAGACAGAGACAGGGAGATAGCGAGAAATCACCCTCTGGGCAGGGGTGGCCATGCTGTAATCCCCTATGCTCTATTCTCTATTCAGGATCTTGGGCACTCATGCACACGCACCCAGCATGAGTTTTAAGCCACCAGATCTGGGACTCAGACCGCTGTCAACTTCATGGGAGTCCAGAGATGTAACCATTACGCCATCTGCTGGCCCCAGGTTACACTTTCTTCTTTATATCATGAACTCAGGAATGCTGGTGAGAAGAAAGGGTGGTTGTGGGGGTCACATTGTACAATCTATAGTTCTTTTGCAGCGTCACAGCTTATTGACTGTAAGCTAAAAACGTGCCTTTTGGCAGTAACCCCCATGAGAATCTAGGGCCATCAAAGTCTCAGGCTTATGCTTTTTAAGGCCTGTAAGAGTTAAATGCACTAGGGCCAGCAGGTGGTATGGTGGTTAAAGTGCTACATACCCAATCATGGTTCGAGTCCCTGACCTGGTAGCTTGAAAATCACTCTGGGTGCATGTGCGTGCATGCCCAAAATCCTGAGAGGAGAATGGAGGAGACATGATTGTGGTGTGGCTATTCTCCCAGGGGGTGATTTCTCATTTTCTCTCCCACTGTCTCTCTCTGTCTCTCTTTAGTGAGTACACACACCCTATGTTTTTTGTTTTTTGTTTTTTGTTTTTTTTTTAAGAGTTAAAAGGACCTTGTATTGCACAAGGTTCTGGGCTGTTTTTTTGTTTTTGTTTTCAACACTGTGGACTAGGGCTGACTGTGAGATAAGCATGGATATTAGTTTCAAGGTGATGGTGCTATCTCTCTGTCTCTCTATCTCTGTGTCTCTCTTACTGCTGGAAGAAATAAGTAAACTTTAAAAGAACAATAAATTTTTAAGAGAACAGTAAGATATATACTGATGGTAAAAATTACTTAAAATTCTGCCACTGAGAAATTAATGTTCTGATCTGTGTATCTTTCAGAGACTACATGTACATGCGTGCAAAGGGTATATTTTATTTTTAAATAATTGGTAATAGGTATACATTTATTTTTCTTCTCTAACAAGTATAAGAATTTTCCCAATGTGTGTTTAAGCAGCATTTTTAATCACTGCATAATAGCCTATCATATGAATGTACAACTGATTTATTTAGTCCATCTTCTACTCTAGGACATTTTGTGGCTTCCAAGTTTCCAGCATTATAAATCACGAATATCCTTGTTCCCTAACTCTAGTCATTTGTTTTCTGTGTCATGTGATATAGCATTTTTTATAAGGTGGAGACAAGGTGCATTTATAGACCTACTGCTAGGTGTCAGCCACTGCATTTAGTGTTTTTTTTTCTTTTTTTTTTTTAAAAAAAGTTTTTGTCATAGGGTGTGTGTACTTTACAGAGATGAGAGAGGGAAAGTGAAAAATCACTCCACCCAGGGGGGGTGGCCACGTTGCACGCACTTCACCTCTCGGGAGTTTAGGCATGCACACACACATGCCCAGCATGATTTTCAGAGGTCCAGGTCCAGGGCTTGAACTGTGGTTGGCCATGTGGGAGTCCAGCACCTTAACTACCATGTCACCTGCTGCCCCTAGTGGGTTTTTTTTCTTACTTAAACCCCAGAACCATAGGACAATCATGCACTTTCTTAACTATGCAGCCGTGGTTGCCTGTCTTTGCTGTTACAAAGTAGGTATTACCAATATCTGAAGTCACTTGACTTAAGTCACCCATCCACTTAGTTGTGTGGTCCCGATTCAAATTTAGCCTTTGATCACAGATCAAGTCTCATTGCTCTGTCCTCTGTGGTGGGGTTAACAATGCACAGTGGTATGTATCTGTGGCAAAATGCTGAGAGCCAATGGCAAGAACGGACAGATTAATTCATCTTACTGTTATTTCAAGACTGGATTGTTAGATCATCTTAGGTGTCTGATGGACACTTTAGGGTTAATCTTAGACCTAATCAGAATTGGACTAAGAAGCTGAAAAGTTCAAGAGATATCTACAGTGTCAGGGTATAAGTTATATTAGTTAGCTTGTGGAAGACACACAAAAACGGATTCAAAAACTCACTGTTGAGCTCAGCAGGTGGCGAGGTAATTAAGGTACTGGAGTCCTACATGCATGACTGCAGTTCTAACCCCAGACCCAGCAATTTGAACATCACTCTAGGCACTTGTGCATGCATGCCCAAAGTCCCTAGAGGAGAACAGAGGAGATGAGATTATAACGTGGCCATCTTCCTCAGGGGGTGATTTCTCACTTTCCCTCTCCCTGTCTCTTCCTGTTTCTCTCCTCTCGGTAGAGCATGTACACCCTATGGCAAGAAATCTAAAGTAATAAATATAAAGCAAAACTTCCTGTCTATGGGCCAGGTGGTGGCTTGGTGGTAACATAGCTGGAACCACATGACAAAGATTCTGAGTTTGCATCTCGAGCTCTCCTGAGTCCACTGGGCCCATGTGCATGCTGCGTTCTGAGCTGGCCAACTCTGACTGTGGCATGAAGATGGTGTTGGGGGTGCTTGTGTGTGTCTTTCTCCCTCTTCTCTTGACACTCTCGTGGAAGAAACAAACTTTAAAAGATAACTGTCTTTGGGACCAGCAGGTGGTTCAGTGGTTAAGGTGATGGATTCCCACGTGGCCGACTGTGGCTCCAGTCTCAAACCTGGCAGCTTTGAAACTCACACCTGGCGCGTGTGCGTGCATGCCCAAAATTCCAAGAGAAAAATGGAGGAGAAGGGATTGGGCGTGGCTGTCCTTCCCGGGGAGTGATTGCTCACTTTCTCTCTGCCTCTCCAGTGAGTGTTTGTGCCCTATAACAAAAATCTCTTTTAAAAAAAGAAAAAGAAAAGATACTGTCTTTCTTATGCTGACTAACCTTTTCCGTGTTAGCATGTCAGAATCAGGAACTGTATTGGAATGCAGCCATGTTGTCATAAGCAGCACTTCCTCTGCCACTTCGTGGACAGAGACTTGGTGGCAGAGCCCTAAGAATAGGATGACCCCAGCCTACGATTTTCTCTCTCTCCATCGTCAGGTCTCAAGTTTTCTCTGCCTACCACCTGGGTCTCTTATTTGGGTGGATGGTTCTCAGATTGCACAGTCACTGGAAGGCTTGTTCCAAAGCAGCTCACTCACCACAGACTTCCCAATTCAGTAAGGCTGGCATGAGGCCTGTGAATGTGCATCTCTTAACATGCTCCTGGGTGATGTCAATGCTGCCGGTTAGGGACTCCATGTCCTAAACCACTGCCGAAGGCCATGCGGTGTGGACACCCTTCCCGGCAGAGGTGGGGGACTTCGATTTCTCACTTTCTCTCTCTCCAACAACCACACGTGCCTTATGGCCAAAATAAAATAAAATAAAATAAAAGATGGTACATCATGTGATTAACTAGTCTATTAAAAGTGGCAAAGCCTGGATGATTCGGTCATTCATTTTTGCATCATTTGAGTCCATAATGCTTTTGGCATTTTGTTAGCCTAGGCATCGACCTGGGCCTCTTTCTTCCCTACTCAGCCCTCCAGCTGCAACACCAGCTGCACCCTGGGCCATCCTCCCATGGCCTAAATGTGCTGGATGCCCCATGCAAGCAGCGTAGGGGAAATTCTAAGAGCTTGGCAGCTGTGGGTAAGGTCCAGGACAGTTGTGGGCTCTCTAAACTGTAGGGCCCTGGTTGCCTCCCTCTCTCCCTAAGGGAGCCCAACCATTTGCATGGGCCCCAGACTGCCACCATGCTGGCCTTTTGACAGTGGCTTCTCCATAGGAACGGCATCTCTGCCCTGTCCGTAGCTGGTGTCTAGAGTCTGAACTATGACAGACCTCCCCCAGAACTCCCCTGGACCTGGCAGCTGGTGCTGATGGGGCTGAATTGCTGCGCTGCATCTGACTCTGAAATGTACTGCTGCCCACTCTGCTCTCCTGGGGGGGGGGGGTCCCAGAAATCCCCTAGTCCTGCTGATAGGAAATGTGGCTGCTTCTTCCATGGGAAGGAACTCTCAACCTGGTTGACGGTGAAAATCTGGATTCACAGTAGTGCTTCTCAGCCTCACCAACGTTGACGTTTTAGACCAGGTACCAGGTAACCCTGGTCACCGTCCTATGTGTTGTGGGGGTATGGGGCTGAATTGGTGCGCTGGATCGGGCTCTGAAATGTACTGCTGCCCCCTCTGCTCTCCTGGGGGGGGGGGGTGTCCCAGAAATCCCCTAGTCCTGCTGATAGGAAATGTGGCTGCTTCTTCCATGGGAAGGAACTCTCAACCTGGTTGACGGTGAAAATCTGGATTCACAGTAGTGCTTCTCAGCCTCACCAACGTTGACGTTTTAGACCAGGTACCAGGTAACCCTGGTCACCGTCCTATGTGTTGTGGGGTATTTAGCAGCATCTCTGGCCTCTACCCAGAAAGATGTCAGTTCACCAGTCCTGCCAAATGTGACAAACCCCCGTGTCTCAGGCATTGCCTGTCATCTCCTGAGGAGGTGATCATCTCTCCCTAGATTGAGAACCCCTGCTTTAGAGCATCATGTCCACCCAGCAGATTATTCGTAACTGTGGGGTGGTCTCTCACCTGCATTGACTCAGGTAATGCTCACAGTAACCTCACGAAGCAGGTGGTGTTAGCCCCATTTTAGAGATGGGAAAACCAGATGCAGGAGAGGTTACGTGTCAGTGGATAAGGTACTCAGTGCCAGAACCCAGCTTTGAATCCAGGTGAGTCTGACGTCAAGGCCTCTTATCTTAAGGACGTGTGATTGTAAGGAAAAAGAAACTGAGTGGCAGGGTTTGTTTTGGGGACACAGTAGAACGGTTTGCAGGCAGCATGGGTAAGAAAAGAGGGGGGCCCACACAGACGCAGAATCAGGAGGCTGAGAGGCAAGTTTCTGACCTCAGCTTGCAGTGCGCTGTGGTCTGTCTTAGGTTTGTATCATTTTGCACAGAGCAGCCCTCCCACCCCAACACTGCTGTTTTCCTCCTCACCCCCACTAGCTTCAATACCATCTGTGGCTCCACCCTTGCTAAAGTCTCTGTCTCTGGAGCCAGCACATGACATAACGGTGATGTGGCTGGACTCCCACATGGCCAGCTGTGGTTTAAGTCCTGGGCCTGGCGGGTTGGAAAATCATACTGGGCATGTGTGATGCATATCCAAGGTCCTGGGGGGACCCTGGAGGAGAAGGGTTTGCAGCGTGGCCATCTCCCTCTCACCGTCTTGGTCTCTCTCTGGAGAGTGACATATCCTAAGGCAAAAATTCTTGAAAAAAAAAAATAGTCTCTCAGTCTCTGCCTGAAATGCAGATTCCCAAGAGAAGGAATGTGATTGGCTCAGCTCAAGTGAGTCATTTGTTCCTGAGCCAGTCAGCAGTGTGTGTTTAGGGTAGGCTGAGGGAAGGAAGAGATTGGTCTCCCCAGTACCCCCCAGCTCTGGCTACTGCCCCTAAGTTACCCTTGCTTAGCTATCACTGTGGCAACAGAGGCCAATTTTTTCCAGCCTCTTGGGAGCAAAGATTTTACCGACCGGTGCCTAGGCCACGGCATCCTAGAAAGGGGAACTATAGGAGATGTGAGGAGACACATCTGTTTCTGCCATTTAGCAAATAAGTGAAGCCAGATCAGCCCCCCAGAAATTGATCTTTACCAACACTTAATGAAGAGTTAGCTAGTTAATAGCCCGTGACAAATCCGAAGGCTGTTAGGGGTCTGACAAGCCAGACATTAACAGCAGCGGTGGCCGTTTTCCAAGAGATTACTGACATTCGGGGGGCATTTAGGAAGACATCGGGAGGAAAGATTCACGGAGCTGTTTCAAGCCCAGCAAGTGGGGAGAAGGGAGACGCAGTGACAGCTCAGTCATGTATAGTGACATGGCATCTCTAAGCAAGAGCAGTTACCATTACAGAAGACTTGGGAATCTAAGGACCAGGGGTTGTTGGTGGGATTTCCTCCAGCTTGGAATGAACCCAGCAGGCCCCAGAGGCCCAGAACACTTCGTCGTTGTCTGGGGTGTTTGTAGGGTCATTGCCCTGAGGGTGGTGCCAGAAAGTCAGTGCAGCTGCTTCTCACTAACACGCTGAGGTGACTGTCACATGCAAATGAATATGGCCTTGTCCTCCTGGGCTTTTTCTGGTAACACTGCTGTCACTCTTGGTATTGAGGTCCTTGGTGCCTGTGGCCCATTTCAGACCTTCAGTAGGTGTTTAGCAAGTGAGATGGTACACTCATTGTGGGCCAGTCTTTGTCTTTGGGTAGTCATGAGCCGTGAAGGAGTGAGTGATTCAAGAGCACCACACATGGGACCAACAGATGGCATAATGGTTATGTGACTGGACTCCCACATAGTCGATCACAGTTCAAGACCCGGACCTGGCAGCTTAAAATCATGCCAGGCATGTGCATACGTGCCCAAAATCCTGAGAGGAAAGTGGAGGAGAAGGGATTGCAGCATGGCCAACTCCCCCTCCCCCCGGGGATGATCTCTCTCTCGGGCAAGTGAATGTGCCCAATAGCAAAACTCTCTCTCTTAAAAAAAAAAAAAAAAAGAGAGAGAAAATAAGCAGATGGTCAGCATTGCAGTACAATATGAGCTCTGGGAGGAGGAAGAACAAGCACACACGGCAAGCCCCACGGAGGATGTATCCAGCGGGCATGATGTCATCACGCAGAGGCATGGTGCTGCCGTCCAGATTCAGGAGCTCATGCTGGTACGATGGGGAGATGGGGAAGTGGTCAGAGCCCTTGCCTTGACTCTGCATTCCGGTCCATCAATAAATGCTCTCAGCTCGCTCTCCAGCTGACATCCATCACATCTCACCATCTCTCACCCATTGGGCTAGTTCTCGCCACCTTCTCTTGTGTCCGCTCCATAAGCCATTACTCAGTCAGCAGCCAAAATGGTTAGAGAGATTATTCTCTGCTGAAAACGTGCCTGTGGCTTCCCATTCTGCTTACATAGAACCCAGTCTGCTCATCACAGCTGTGGGAGAGAGCCTGCCCCTCCTCTTTGACCTTGTCCTTCTCTTCTGCCCCCTGCTAGTTTGGGGACAGTCTGCCGGCCCCTCCTAAAACCCACCAAGTTCACCCCTATATTATCCTTTCACACCTGCTCTTCCTCTGCAGGGAGCACTCAGCCTGCAGACACTGACTTGTCCTCTGTCAGGCCCCAGCACACTCTAGCTCCTTGGAGCAGACCTCTCTAAAGAGCCCTCTCCGAGGTTGCCTGCCACCTGGTGTCAGTGTGTTCCATATCCCAGTTCTGTTTTCTTCGTAGTATTCATTACTACTGGGACTTGCCTCGTGCATTTCCTTAGCTGATAAAGGTACAAATAATAAAGAGAAGTAGCTGAGAAATACTTTATACTCAGGGACCTCAATAGTGAAGGTTTCAAGGGGGAGGAGACTTTGAGATGGAACTTGAAACTTGTGATTTCCCAGGCCCAGAGGTGGGTGGAGGAGATTTCAGGAAAGGAAATAGCCTCAGTGAAGGCACAAAGGCTGGTGAAGGTGTCAGCTCAGGAAATAGCTTTTAGGTAGCACACCCATAGCCCAGACCATGCAGGAAGGCAGAATGGGAGTGCTAGGGTCACTGGGGCTTGATCTGGTGGGCAACGGAAGTCAATGGTGCACAGGGGGAGAGAGACTAGACCTGTATTTGCTCAGTGGAATCAGTCAGTGTTTGCAAGTAGACTTGAGTTTTATTTTTTGTTGATAGGTAGAGTAGCTGGGAGCCAAAGCTGGTGCACAAGGGAGAGTGTGCTAAGACAAGGAGCTTCAGCTTGGAGCAAGAATCACAGGAGGACTTTGGAGTCATGAGATCTTTTTTACAATCTTGCTTGGAGCTGACCAGTTACGTTATGATTTCTTGTGTACTGAGATCATGCCTATCTGAGAGATAAGAAAGGGCAAGAGGAACAGCCATGGAATCGGGACACATCCACTTTCCACTGATGGTTTCCTCTCCCTCCTGTTAGGTTCAAGCCGGACAGAAACAGAAGTGCCACACAGCAAGGGTCAGGTGCTCTTGGTAATTCCACGGCAGTGCATCTTTTTTTGTAACATCCAGATGTCAGTGCTATTTGGGGCAGATGCTCTGGGGAACAGTTGGTAATGACCTCACAAGGGTGTGACTTTAGAGACCAAGTGACACAGCTGCTATGAGTAAAGCAGGCCTCTGCATTCCTGGGCCCTTTGATTCAGAGCAAAAGCAGAGCCCCCTATGTTCATAGTGCACCTACACTGCCTCTGCCTGGGGTCACCACCATAACTTCAGCCCCTCCCCTCCCCACGAAACCTACTGAATGCTTGCAAAACACGTGCAATGGTCTGGGGCCTTTCAGAGAGTTTTCCTTAGACAGAGCAACTACACATATTGTGGGGCATTTTTTTCCTCCACATTGGGATGGGGTCCACCTTATGGAAGTTTCTCTCTCTCTGAGCCTGTGTGTCTGCATCTCAGAGAAAAGAGGATAGCAGTACCTACCTAGAGGCATGAAAAAGAGATTGAGCCGGGGCCAGCAGGTGGTGTGGTGGTTAAGGTGCTGGACTCCCATGTGGCTGACTACAGTTCAAGTTCTGGACCCACTGGCTTAAAACTCATGTCGAGCACTCAAGCATACATGCGTGGGAGGAAAATGGAGGAGGAGGGATTTTTGGTGTGACCATCCCTCCTGGGAGATGATTTATCACCTTATCTGTCTCTCTTTGGCAAGCTCACATAGCCTATGGCAAAAACCTAAAATAAGAGAAAGTGCCTGTTGAGATCGTTGGCATTCTGTAAGGCCTTCATTATCATTAGCAGTAGGCTTCTGGAACATCAGTCCTAGATGCAGAGCTGTGACAGGGTGGCACAGGCGGCAACATACCTATCTGCACTGCCAGAAGCCACATGACTGGGGCTTCAGACCCCATCTACCTGAAACACGTGGGTATATACACAGAAGATTCTGATTAAACTGGAGGGCTGGGGTTACGGCATAATGAGACCTTTCAAGGGTCTGTCTCTCTGTCCATCTCTCTCTCTCTGTCTCTAAGTATGATATACAAAAAATTGGGAAAAAAAAAAGTAATTGAATGAAACTACAGAGTTCATATAATCTTAAGTCCTGAGCCAATGAATGTTTTTCTCAGGGTCTACAGCAAGTAGTCACCCTGCTTCCATGGGGATACCTCTAGTCCTGGAGTGATTGCTCTTCCCGAGCTCCTTTGTTACTGCCACAGACACACAGCATTTTAGCACTAAACTGCAGTCTCTTTTAAGGAGCCTGGCTCCCTGGAATTTGCAAATTCTTGTTTTGCTTGCTAAAGCTGTGCTGTCCCATAGAGCAGAGGGAAGCCACTGTGTGAGTGGCTACTGAACACTTAGAATTTGGCTCACCCAAATTGAGAGGTGCTACAGTTATAAATTATACACTGGAAGGTGGCTGGATCACACATAGCTGATTCTGTGGTTTGAGTCCCGCACCCAGCAGCTTGAAAATCATGCCAGGTGATTGTGTATGCATACTGAAAGTCCCAAGAGGATACAAGAAGAAATTATGGCATGGCCATCCCCACGGGAGTGATGTCTCTCTCTCTCTCTCTCTCTCTCTCTCTCTCTCTGTGTGTGTGTGTGTGTCTGGGTGTGTCTGGCGTGTGCACTTGCCCTGTGGCAAAAAATCTTAAAAAAATTAAAAGTTGGAGGATTTTGCCCTACCTCCTGAAGGTAAGCTGTATACATAAAGTGTCTGGAATTCTTCTCCATGAAAGGTTTGTCTGTTTTCCCTTATCTGTTACTTTATTCAGTTACTGGTTTATGTCAGCTTGGACTTAGGGGTATTAGAGCCTTTGCTTTATAACCCAGTGCTACTTTTATTTTACGCTCGAATCATCCCAGCTTTGACCGTCAGGGCTTTTTCAGTTGGTCTTCATATTCCTTTGACATATTTCCATCAGTTTCCTCTTTTGAGCAATTCCGTACTTTCTGACACTGCAAGATGTTCCAGATTTGGACTGTGTTAAAATAGGGATAGTTTTATGCATAACTAGGAGATACCCTGAGGATTAAATGAGTTACTGCAAATAGTGCTTTTTTTTTTTTTTTTTAATGTGTGTATAAAAAAGTTTTTTTCCCTTTTTTTTTTTTTTTTTAATGTGTGTATAAAAAAGTTTTTTTCCCTTTTTTTTTTTTTTTTTAACTTGTGTATAAATAAGCTTTTTTTCCTTTTTTGCTTTTTTTTTTTTTAAGAGTTTTTGCCATAGGGCATATGTGATGTATGCTCAATCGAGAGAGAAAAGTGAGAAATCATCCCCCAAGGAGAATGGCAATACTGTAGTCCCTTCTCTTCCAGTCTCCTCTCAGGGTTTGAGTACACACACATGCCCCCAGCATGATTTTTAAGCTACCCAGTCCAGGATTCAAATTGTCCAGTTAGCCATGTGGGATGCCATATTCGAACTTCCATGCCATCTACTGGCCCCTTCATTTAGTTTTGTGAGTTTTTTTAAATTTTATTTTAAGGATTATGTATTTAATTAAAACAACTAACTAACTTTTAATGTGACCAGAGAGCGAAAGAGAGAAAGCCAGCCACCAGGTCCAGGACTTGAATTGTAGTCCTCCCTGTGGGAGTCCAGAGTCTTAACCACCACACCACCTGCCGGCCCTTTGTTTAGTTTTTTTTAAAAAGCTGTATCAACTGTTTATCAAAAAAAAAAAAAAAAAAAAAAAAACTCAAGTTTTTCTCATTGAAATGCCTTTTACATACAAGCTCCCTCTTCTGTACTTGTATGATTGTTTTGTTTTTCTAAACACAGAGCTTTCTTTTCTTCCTCATTTTATGTTGTGTATTACACTTCACTGTTGCTGCTTCCTGGGTTTTGATTCCTACATTCCAAGGGCTGGGCTGCCACTACTACCCTCTGGCTTGCCGTACTTGTCAATAAATGAATGCCTGCATGCTGCCCCTCTTCTGGCTGCATCCCGTGTTGTGAATGAAGACTATCAGGGAAGATGTTGTCAGATGAGAGGCTCTGTCTGTCAGCATCCCTTAATTTATTTCATCTAGTGACTTTTTTTTTTTTTTTTTTTTTTGCTATAGGGCGCTTGTGCTCGCCAGACAGACAGAGACAGAAAGCGAGAAATCGTCCCCCAGGGGGGATGGCCACGCTGCAATCCCTTCTCGGGATCTTGGGCACGCATGCACACGCGCCCAGCATGAGTTTTAAGCCACCGGGTCCAGGACGCGAACTGAGGTCGACTACGTGGGAGTCCAGTGACATAGCCATTACGCTAACCGCTAGTCCCATCCATCTAATGACTTTTTGGAAATAAGAAGTGAGGGTGACTGGATTCAGTTTATTTTCCAGAAATCCATTTACACTTAAATTTATTGCCATTTCATTTGTCTCTTAAGGATCTCCACGAGGCCAGCAGGTGGCGTAGTGGTTGGGACATTGGACTTCCACATGGTCAACCACTGATCAAGTCCTGGACCCAGAGACTTGAAACTCCTGGTGGCACATGTGTGTGTATGCTCAAAATCCTGAAAGGAAAATGGAGGAGAAGGAATTACAGCATGGTCATCCTACAGGGGCGGGGAGGGGTGTTATTTCTCGCTTTCTGTCTCTCTGGTGAATGCATGCACCCTATAGCGAAATCTCTCTCAAAGAAAAAAGTATTTAAAAAAGGATCTCTTAGCCCTCAATTGACTTTATAATTTTGCTGACGTTAACTTCTAGAATCTGCCTATCATCTTTAAAAATGGAGTAGTTGCTTCATGCCAGTCGTGTGGTCTTGTCTTTGTTACTAACATGCTGTGTCTTTGTGCTTCTGTAGTTTTGTCTGTTTCCGGTACCCAGAGCAAATGGGGGCACTTAGTCACTTGAAGATGTGATTAGATGTCTTTGCCTTTTTCCTCCTTTATTTTGGGGTTCCTGTTCTTTTATAAACCATAATCGTTCAGCCTTCAGAGGTCAAAGAGCATTTTCCGTGATGGAGGGAAAAACATACCAAATTGCAGTTCAGTGAGTACTTCATGCTAAACCATCTGCTGTAAATGAAAGATCTAGCCTTTGTTGCCATTTGCTCTGGCTCCACAAGTGCCTTTCTGAGGTTCCCCAGCCCCTCTGGGCCACAGTGAGGCCAGCTCTTTGTTTAGAGTTCATTGCCGGTCCATCCGTAAAATCAGACTCCTCTGGGCTAGCAGGTGATGTGGTAAAGGTTCTGGGCTCCCATACGGCCGACTGCAATTCAAGTCCCAGACCTGGCAGGTTGCTTTCTCACTTTCCCTCTCTTTGTCTCTCTGGTGAGCATGTACCCTATAGCAAATTAAAAATAATAAATAAAATTAAGTAATTCTTTAAAAAAAAAAAAAAAGAAAGAAAAAGACCACTCCGTCTGTCAGGGGATGTTCTCAGCTGATCTGAGTTCCCTTCTAGAGAATCATTAGATGCTCTTCCTTTGTGATGTTGGTAAGATCATGTCTTTCTTTCCGCTTCCTGCTCTCCAGAACCTATTCATTATAGTTTCCCTTTCAACCTGTTCATATTTGTTCTCATATCCAGATGGGTTCTGGCCAGACCTTCACCACTGTCCCCCATTGATGAGAGAAAGCACCCCGCTTATCATTGGCTTTGTCCGTGACACCCGGCTGGCAGCAGTATGGCTTAGGTTTACGGGAGCTCCTGGGATCTGATCCTCAGGGTGAACTCCAGCACCCCGAGTTGCCTGGAGCCAACAGCAAGATCAGCCCCTTCCTGTTTTGTATCCGGAAGCATTTGACTTTCAGTTCTCTTGATTGTGTTGCCCCATTGTTTCTTTCTTTATGGATAAACAAAGTGTCCTGCCGTTTCTTGCCTCCAGCCAGGAAGTATTTTCCCGAACATGTTGGTCTCCCTATGTCTCCCTTCTGCCTGGCAGTCACCCTTTTCATTTGTCAGAGCACCCAGCCGGCTGCTTTCCTGTGCCCGCCATCGGAAAATCGGCAGGGACCTGCGTCTCTTTTCAGTTCTGAGTTGCTGGAAGCCGAGGGTGCTGCACCTTCTTTCCACCGCAATTTGAGTCCTCGGCCCTGCGGCTTAAAACTCAAGCTGGGCGCATGTGCGTGCATGCCCGAAAATCTCGAGAGGAGGATGGAGAAGTGATTGCAGTGTGGCCATCTCCCGGGGGGGGGGGGTGGGGGGTTGATTTCTCACTTTCTGTCTGCCTGTCTGTCTCTCCTCCTCTCCCTCTCTTTGGCGAGCACATGTGCCCTATAGCAAAAATCTCTGTTTAAAAAAAGGCAAGCTCTGTGCTGGGCAGCGTCCAAGGCTCATGGCATTTTGGCATTTGTTATTTCTCCTTTTTACTGTAAACCTGAAAGATTCACAGCATTATCCCCAGATCTGTAGATAAGAAAAGTAAGAAGCACAGAGGGAGGTGACATGCCCACGGTCACACAGTTGCCAAGGAGTCAGCTGCGTTTGGATTTGAGCTTCGTCATCACCGTTGAGTAAATGAGAGCTGTGCAGGGGTCTGTGTGAGCCTGAGCGTGCACACCTGCACACCTGCACACGTGCACACGTCTGATCTTTATACCATCCCTGAATCCCTGGGAAGTGGCAGGTACTAGTCCCCAGGTTGGGAATCTGAGATCAGGTCCTGAACGTCTCAAACCCCATGACCCTTCTGCTGTTTAGGGCTAAGTGGTCTGTGAGCTCAAACCTTGTACCCAGCATTAAAGAATAAGCAGTGTTGGGGCCACTAGGTGGTTGGGGCACTGGACTCCCATATGGCAGACTGTCGTTCCAGGCCCAGACCTGGCGGCTTGAAAATCACGTCAGTGGGCATATGTGCGTATGTGCCCAGAATCCCAGGAGGAGAATGGAGGAGAGGGGATTGCGGCATGGTCGTCCCCTCTTGGGGTGATTTCTCACTTTACCTCTCTCTATCTTTTACTGTCTGTCTCTCTCCAGTGAGCATGCCCTATGGAAAAACAAACAAAAAGGGCAGAATAAATGGGGTTCTTTTCTTGAGTTTCTGCCTTTTTATTCCTGGGTTAAAATCAACCAGAAAGGTGTGATCAGCCCTCCATCCCATCCCCTCAGCCATTTCCTTTACCTAGGGTGGCCACAAACCACGAGGGCAGGATTCTGGACAATTCTCAGATGGTGGCTGTACCCCATTGGGTAACCCCATGTGGCAGCCCCAGAAGAGGAGAGCAGGCAGGGTGGCCCGTCTTCCGTCCATGCAGAAACAGCTCTTGGGAAGCTGACAACATTAAGCCCACAGCTCTTGGCTGCTGAAACCACAGAACTGTGTCTCTTCTTGTGTGGAGGCCGGAGGCCCGGAATCACAGTGTTGGCAGGGTTGACTTCGGGCAGGCTCTCAGGGGGAATCACTCCATGTCCCCCTCTTCGTTTCACTGGTCACCAGCAGTCCTTGGCTTACTGTGACATGACTTCCGTGTCTCTTCCATCCTCACGCGGCCATCCCCTCTGTGTCTGTGTCTCCCTCTTCTGTGTCTAAAGGACACTAGTTATTAGGTTGAGGGCCTGTCCTAAAGCCACGATGATCTCATCTTGAAGTCCTGACCTTACTCTCATCCTCAGTGACTCTACCTCCAAGTTGAGACACAGTTACAAGGACTGGGGTTGGGAATTGAGCGATCCCTATTTCAGGTGCCATGTCCCCCACTCGATCAGAGTTTTCTCATGGTTTTTCAACAGGTCAGGAAGCAACAGACAGTCTCGGAGTAAGTGAGATTCCCCCTCCGTGTCCCACTCTGGCTTTCCAAACAGCCCAACTCCATTCTTAAGAGTATGTCCTGTCAGAAGAGAAAGGTCGAAGCCAAGGCCCTGGGGCTGGTCTCCAACAAGGGCTGTGTGCTCTTTCCAGACCGGGAAAGCAGATGGGTGCCCTGCAGCTGGGCTGGTTCAGCCTTCCTTTGCCCCCGGGCAGGGGCTGGTTTCAGTGACGTCCCAAAGTCCCTTCCAGCCTTGGAGCACACATTACTCCTCCAGCAGCTTGTGTGTGTCCTGGGCAGTGTCACCCCACCTCCATCACACCCATCCAGCGTTTCTCCCCACATGCCTAGCCCTCAGGAAAGCTTGTCACTCACTCATCATCCAGCCTGTGGCAGCGGCTGGCAATGTGCCCACAGTGAGTTCCATGCTCCTGACCAGATGGCTCACGAGGAGCCCATGGCTCCTCATTCCACAGTAAGCCTCATGGCTGGGTTCCTGGATTTAGAAGCTAAAAGCAGGCCGGATGGGGAGGAGGGGGTGTAAAGACCCAGGAGCCTCTACACCAAGACCTGCATTATCACCGCAGAGCTTGTGACATCAGTCCAGCCTCATCTTTCTGTGACCTTAACACAGCTGAGTCAGTGCCCAGTGAAGCTGTGCCTATTGGTTTATTTGGACCTGAGCTCCTGAAAGCACTGGTCGCATACGTTTCGGTATCCGCGGTACTTAGCAGTGTGTTTTGCACATGATGCAGTTCATGTCTGTGGGCTTAATTAAATATGTCCCCTTGGGACCAGCAGATGGTGTAATGGTTACGTCACTGGACTCCCACATAGTCAACCACGGTTCGAGTTCTAAAAAAAATTTCTCCTCTTTTTTACCTTTGCTCTGGTCTGTTACGTATTATAGTGAGTGAGCCTTATTTTTATGGATTCCCTTCATTATTTTGGGTCTGGAATCATTTGGCAGTTGACTGGTTCATGCCTGCTATTCAGTCTAATGGAATTACAGGACCACAAGTGTCAGCGTGAGAGCAAAAGAAATTAATGGAGACATGGATGAAAGGGCAGGCTTGACTGGGCTCTGTCACAGGATCAAAGAGGAGAATCTGCACAGTGATGAGATCAAACCTCCATGTGCATGTGGGTCACACTCTTGGTTCATTAAGAGCTACCCCTCTGAGGATCCTGAGAGACTGAGACTTCCCCAGGTTTGTCCACTGAGTCACTCCAGAACTGTCTTCCTGTACTGACTAGCTCTGAAATTGCTAAACCCCAGAGAGCTGCTGGGGCTATTGGGAGTTTCCTGAAAAATCCAGGCGGTGGACAGTGTGCACTTCCAACCCCCTTGCCGGCCATCTTGGTGGGAATGGAACTGCGGGTAGCTCCAACCTCAAGAAGGATGAGAGCTGAACAGCAGGCTGGTCAGAAGGGTCTGAGGATGAGGGGCCTGCCAGGGAATGCCCCCTGCATACCCTCTTCTCCCCATCAGACATGCTCACCTGTTCCCAGAGCTTCCTCTTTCAGGGACACAGGGCTTTAGCTTCACAGTGACTTCATGGCACTGGGTGAGACAGGACAGGATCTCCATTTTGGCCTAGCCTACCCACCACCATCCAGAAGGGCACTAAGAGGCTGCTCCAGCTCACACCCTGGCCCTCACTGGAGTTCCTAGTCCTTGTTGCCTCTGCATGTGGCCCTGGGCCCCTCATGGAGGCCTTGCCAAGTAAATAGGTAGGTAGGTAGGTAGGTAGATAGATTGTAATTTTGCATAGAGCAGTCGTGAAGAGTAAATGAGATGACACTTGAGGAGTGGCACACAGTATGGAGTTGGTTCCTCTGCTGGCCTATAAGACCACAGAAGCAAAGTCTGGTTTCTCTTTGGTTCTTACATTATCCATCTTGGTGTGCCCCATTCTTCTCCCTCTGCCCCAATTAAACCCTGTTGATTAGTGGCTAGAACATGAGTCAACTAAAAATGTTTGCGTGTGTATTGAATTGTTGAAAAAGTCATGGCATGTTGGGAACCAGCAGTTGGCGTAATGGCTATGTCACTGGGCTCCCACGTAGTCAACCGCGGTTCGTGTCCCGGACCCAGTGGCTTAAAACTCACGCCGGGCGCGTGTGCGTGCGTGCCCAAGATCCCGAGAGGAGAATGGAGGAGAAGGGATTGCGGCGTGACCATCCCCCCTGGGGGGTGATTTCTCGCTTTCTGTCTCTATGTCTCTCTCTGTCTGCCTGGCGAGCGCACGCGCCCTACAGTGAAAATCTCTCAAAAAAAAAAAAAAAGTCATGGCATGTTTTTCTGTGCATTTTCTACATTTCGATATGTGTATATATGTATATGTGTGTATATGTGTATACATGTATATGTGTATATATGTATATGTGTATATATGTATATATGTATATGTATGTATACATGTATATATGTATGTGTGTATATGTATATATGTGTGTATACATGTATATGTGTGTATATGTGTATACGTGTATATGTGTATATATGTATGTGTATGTATGTATATATATGTGTGTGTGTATATATATATATATATATATATATATGCATACACATTTATGTAAAAGTAAACCCTCAATATTGGAGAAATTCGATTCCAAGGAAGACCTGAACCACAACCCAATTCTAAGCCTTTCAGATGCCTGTATTAGGGAAATACACACATACTTTATTCCAGGAAGTTCTTCAGGTTTTTTAAATTTTATTTTAGTTTTTGGCCATAGGGCACTTTCCTGAGAGAAAAGGAAATCAACCCCTAGGGAAAATGCCCATAATGTATTCTCTTCTCCTTTTGGGATTTTGTGAGCACACATTTACACATGCCCAGCATGTTTTTCAGGCTGCCTGGTCAAGGACTTGAACTGGTCCAACTTGATCCCCCATATGGGATCCAGCTGCCTTAAGCATCATGCCGCTGGCTGGCCCTTTTCCAGGAATGTTTTTAAAGTCATAAAAATTCTTCCAAAATGAGTGAATGAGTAAACCCCTGTTTCCTCCAAACCAGGCCCTAGAGAGCGAGATAATCTGCTTAGAGTGTGAGGGGTTCCCTGTGAGTCAGGGAGCTGTCTTGACATCATCCTGCTTGGGGCTGTAAACGGGAGATTCTGAAAGGATATCCCTTTGAGGACTCTGAATACACCTATTAGTGTCTTCATGAAAAGGTCACCGTGGAAAATTTTAGAAGTAGAACTTCCGATTTGACCACTTAAAGAGAAGCCTTTATCACCTCTAATTATGACAGTACCCTCTGATACTGATTCTTTCCAGATTCCTGAAGGCCTCAGAGGGCTTTGCACATTTTTAATAACATAATTCATCTTTAGCACCTTACCATGAAGTAGGGTAGGGTGTCTTTCCATTTTGGAAAACTAGTCATTAAAGCTGAGGCATGGGCAGGTAAGGTGACAAGATGGCAGGGTTGGGACTCCTCCTTCCCCTCCCCCTAGCTGAAGCTAGACTGTGGCACCCTGAAATGAGAGCAAAGTCGGCCGCTTACCTTTCCTGGAGCAGGTGCCCTCACCTGGGAGACAGGGTAAGGTCACCTGGGCTAGGTGTGGTGTGTGGCTGCAGCTGCACCCTCTTTGGTCAGAAGAGAGCTAGATCAACATTTTAGAGTTCTCCAAAATCATGCTCCTGCCCCGGAAAGCCCCAGAGATGCCCATCGGCCCATAGAAACCATGGCAGTTGGATTTCCCTGGCATTTCTGAGAGATGCATCTTACCTCTGTTGGGAGCGCAGAGTCCCGGAGCCCCAGCAGAGGGAACTGTCATATAGGCCCAGAGGGGCTTCTGGCTGACAGCGAGGACATTCACCCCTGCACCATGTTCTCTTTTTAAAATTTTTCATTTGTTTCTTAAATTTATACATTTAATTATAGCTTGTGAAATGGATTTTTCCAGTATGAATACAGTGTATACTAGTCCAGTTAAAATTACTATCATACATGTTATCAACAGATAATTTCCCATTTTTGAGATTTTTTGCTATAGGGCGTGTGTGCTTGCCAGAAAGACAGAGACAGAGAGACAGAAAGCAAGAAATCACCCCCCAGAGGGGATGGCCATGCTGCAATCCCTTCTCCTCCATTCTCCTCTCAGGATCCTGGGCATGCACGCACACACACACACACAGACACACAAACACACACACATGCCCAGTGTGAGTTTAAGCCACTGGGTCCAGGACATGAATCTTGGTCGACTGCAGGGGAGTCCAGCAATATAGCCATTCCGCTAACTGCTGGTACCCTAATTTACCATTTTTGTGTCCCTTAAATGTTATGCCTCTTTTTCCCCTTGATTCCCTGATGAATGGATTGAAAAAGAGTGGCACATACACACTGTGGAACACTACTCAGCCATAAAAAAATGACAGGACCCTGGCATTTGAGAGGAAGAGGATGACTATGGAAGAGTCCCTGCTAAGCGAAGCCAGCCAGACTATGAAAGAAAGGCCTTGCACTGCTTCTCTTAAGAACCTTCTCAGAAACTCCTTGTCCATGTTTTCCTCTTTCTGTGTGAGGTGGTTCAGGGCTTTTCATTTGCATTGTGCCCCAGACTGCAGAGGAAAGGACGGGGTCCCTGCTTGCCTGACCTTTTCCTGTGATTTGCTTGCATCAAGCAGTAAGCTTGCCTTTTCCAGTCTTGGTCTTCTGGAAAAAGGGCAGCCCCCTGCCTCAAATTGAGCAGCCAGAGTGAAGAGCAGAGGAAACCGGGGGCAGGGGGGGGCGTGAGCTGTAAGCAAGCAGGAGGCTTCCAGGGAATTGCCAGGCCCTCCTGGTTCCCTCTGGGGTCTGGAAAAGCTAGTATTCAGAGGAAGGAGGAAGGGGACCCCTGGTTACCCATGCCTTGGAGCTTCTGGGTAAGAGGCAGTGAGCACAACCCCTTGCTGTTCCCCAGAGGTAGTGTGTGCTGTGAGTTCACGTGCAGGGGCTCATTTGCTGGCATGTTCGTAAATCCTCTGAGCGGTTTCCCAACTCCAAGCCCTGTGCTGAATATGAAAGAGCTATAAAACCCAGTCCCTTTCTTCTTGTGTGGCATAATAATTAAGAGTTTGTTTGGGAGCCAGCCTTTCTCTGGTTCAAATCTTGTCTCTACTGCTAGTTCCCATGTGACCCTGAGTGAAGGACCTAAATTCTGTGACGGGGGCCTGCAGGTGGTATAGTGGTTACAGCGCTGGTCTCCCACATGTCCCACTGCAGCTTGAGTTCCAGATCTGGTGGCTTGAGAATTGTGCCGGACAAGTGTACACGCATTCCCAGAATCCCAGGAGGGAAATGGAAAGAAGGGATTGTGGCATGGCCATCTTCCCTGAGAGGTGATTTCTCACTTTCCCTATCACTGTCTGTCTGTCTATCTGTCTCTCACTCTCTCTCTCTATCTCTCTGGGCAAGCACATGTGCCATATGGCAAAGACCTTAAAACCACACACACACACACACACACACACACACACACAGACACACACACACACACACAGAGAAACCCTGATGTTTAGCTTCTTTGACCTGGATGAAACCAACTCGCTCATGTTGACTTTTTGCCTATTTCTTAAATAAGATAAAAGCCCTTAGCAGTGGGTAAGCCCATGATATAAGTTGGCTCTTAATAGATTATTTGGAGGGAACCTGTGGGTATTAATCCTTCTCATGTCCCCAGGAGCCGTCCTGATTAGCTTCAGAAGCCTCTGTGTGACCAGAAGGCTGCCCACATGTCAAGAAGTGGTGGCCTCCTTGGGTGTTGTGAAGGAGATTGGCATTAGGTTATACCTGCCTATGTGTCTATCCCGGGTCTTGGAAGTCAGAGGGATTTTTCTTTCTGTATGGGGAAACTTGTTTTGATAGAAAATATCCTGAGTTGTATCAGGTCCGGGTCGGAGGGTGAATTTTTCTAACAACCACCCCTCTCAAGAAGGGACCGCGGGCCAGCAGATGGCATGGTGGTTCAGGTGGCTGAATTTGACATGCCTGACTTCGCAGTCCAAATGCAGTGACTTGAAATAAAAATCATGCCAGGTTCTGCATATGGGTGCTCAGAATCTCAGAAAAATAGAGAAGGCATTGATTGTGGTGTGCCCATCCCCCCTGGCCACACCACAGTCCCTTTCTCTCTCTCTGTCCAGTGAGCTTCTTTCACCTATAAAATACAATATAGCAAGAACTTAAAGACCAGGGGCCCAGCCCTCCTTCACCTATTGCCATATGGCACATACCGGTATGTTACAGAAAACTTGACCAAATGGCCCGCCACTTGCCCTTGGTGTTATGTGGTCAGACTTACAGTGTCGTGGAGAACAGAGCACTGGACCTGGTAGCAGCAGGTCTAGAGTCTGGTGTCAGTTTTCCATTTACAAGCTGTAGGGTCTTAAGTAAGTCACATATCCTAAGGGTCTCAGGTTCTTTACCTGTAGATGAGACATGGTTGCAGTGAGTTAGAAACACCTCCTCCAGATCCAGGGCAGTCTATACCAGAAGGATACATTCCTTTATACCAGACTGGAAATGCCTTGATTCCACTTTCAGTGAAAACACAGCCGGAACCAAGTATCAGAGGACAAACTGCTGTCATTTAGTGGAGGCCTTTTTTGTCAAGACTTGTTTGGTTTGATTAACAAACTGCCATCATGCATGATGGAAAACAAGGTTTGAAGCCACATTCTCACTTGGGGGCAATGGAAACTGAGGGGCCCCAGCCATTCTAGTGATGCCCCAGGACTCATGTCCGTCACTCCCAGGCAGCGAGGCAAGGCCTTACGGAGACTTCTGTGTCCTCCCTGCACCTGGCCCTAAGTTCTCCCTCCACTGTCAAATTCTGTGCTCAGAGAAGTACCCAGGGAGCACCTTGGCACAGACATGCTGATGAGATGACTAAGGAATGTTTCCCTATCTGGGCAAATTTGCATATTTTAATTGCAGACAAATGCCTTCATTCAATGCAGCAAACTTGGGTGGAGCATTTATTATGCTCAAAGGAATAAAATTCCAAGTGTTCCATGAGGTGGGTAAAGAACAGCTTTTATGGAGGAAGTGGCATTTGAGTTCCTTATAAATTCTTTGGGGATAGCTCAGGGGAGTAGCCAGACCCTGGCCCACATCAGGTCAGTCTTTCTGAGAAAGGCTTGGACATAGTGCTTGGCACATGAAGAGCAACAATCTACACAGGGGCCAGGGTGCTTTGGGAACCGTCCCAGGAGGTGTGAATGTTTTCTGGAAGGCAGTGAAAGAATTACTGGTGAGTTTTGAGGAGGGGGTTGGTGTGGTCGAACTTGTCTCCTGGAGGAGACAGCTCCATTGGCAGCACTGTAGAAGATTTGGAAAGGGAAGGGCTTGGCAGTGGGAGACCAATTGGCCCAAAGAGTGAATTTCTAATTGTGGACTGAATTGTGGATTTCAAGACACTAACAAACCATTAAGGGAACTCCTTGAGGTGGTTAGGTCCAGAGCTGTGTCCCAGAGGTAGTCTTTGACCTGCCAGGCCAACCTCTTGGACTCCTGTTATGTGGCCTGCCCTGAGCTTAAAGTGTGGCCCCTGGGGTTATCATTGCGACCCCTCTGCCGGATGCTCACTAAGGCTTTCTCTGGAAATGAGTGTGCCTGGAAGCCATTGGCTTCGTTGGCTCCCACCTCTGTCCCACCACAGGGCAACCCTGGGATGGCGTCTGGATCTGGACACCTCTTTCAGATCCCATTGAGCATGTCAGAAACAAATTCTATGCTGGGCCAGGCCTTTGGAAATTTAACATTGCTCAAGGTAGGAGTTAGTGAGAAGATTGTATTGGCACAGAAACAGCTCAGCCTGGGACATCAGATGACCCTAGAAGACAATTAAAGTGAATAGTTAAAGATTACCCTTTAGTAGGCCAGCAGGTGGCATGGTGGTTAAGACACTGGACTCCCGCATGGCCAATTCTGAGGTTTGAGTCCCAGACACAGTGGCTTGAAAAACACATTGGGTGCATGTGTCTCTGTTGTGCCCCAAATCCCAAGAGGAGAAGAGAGAAGGGATTGCCATGTGGCCATACCCCCGGGAGGTGATTTCTAACTTTCTCTCTGTCTGTCTGAAGAATGCACACACCCTGTGGCAAAGAAATGAAACGAACAAAACCTGCTTAGGGCTGACTCATGTTCTGCTTATAAGTACAAAGCTTTAGCGAGAGGGAATTTAACCATTTCAGAACCAGATGTGTTGTGACGTTCTATGGGGCTCAGGGTGAGGTATCACCATGACAACCAACAGTGAGAATTCAGCAAAGATCACAAGAGTTTTAGTAATGTGGTAGATACTGACTGGGACCCCTTGGGAATAGGTAATTCAGTTAAACCCATTTTAGTAAGAAACCCTGGAAGCAGATAGGGTTCTTGGCCTAATGGCTAGCCAAGTGACAGTTTCTTCAAAGACAGACCGGCCTGGCTATAAAACCACTTAGACCCCTGCCTCTTACTAACCTAGGTGACCTGGATAAACAGCTTTACCCTCTCAGAGCCTCTTTTTTCTATCTGACGATGGAAACAGTAAATGCCATGATAAAGAATTACTGTGAAGATCGCAAGAAATCAGATAAACTCAATGCCAGGTGCAAGGTGGGGAGTCCACCTGTATTTGGTTCCTTTAAGTTGTGTCATGCATTTTTCCCCTAAGTTTTTATACAGGGTACATGCACTCACTAGAGAGAAACAGAAAGAGAGGGGGGCAGCAGGTGGCATGGTGGTTAAGTTAAGGTGTTGGATTGGATTCTCTATGGCCAACCATGGTTTGAGTCCCAGACCCAATGACTTGAAAATCACACTGGGTGTGTGTGCATAAATGTGTGCCCAAAATCCCGAGAAGAGGTTGGAGGAGAAGGGATTGCAGCCTAGCCATCCCCTCTGTGGGGTAACTTCTTACTTTAAAACACACACACTCTTCTGGCAAAACCATTTTTAAAAGAAAGTGAGAAATCACCTTTGGGAGAAAGCCACACCACAGTCTTTCTCCTTATGTCTCCTCTTGGGACTTTAGGCATGCATGTGTGTACATGTGCCTAGTGTGTTTTTCAAATCACTGGGTCTAGGACTTGAACTATAAAACAAAGCAGGCATGTGGGATCCAGCTGCCTTAACCTCTGCACCACCTGCTGGCTCAAGTAGTGTCATGAAAAACAATTTTTTGAGAGATTTTTGCAATAGGATGTGTGCACTTGCCGAAGAGACAGAGAGACAGAAAGTATGAAATCACTCCGCGTGGGGGGGGCGTGGCCAGGCTGCAACCCCTTCTCCTCCATTCTCCTCTTGGGATTTTGGGCACACACACACATGCACCCAGCGTGAGTTTCAAGCTGCTAGGTCCAGGACTCAAACCACAGTACACTACGTGGGAGTCCAGTGATATAACTGTTATGCCATCTGCTGGTCCCAGTGTCATGAAATTTTAAGGTAAGCCAGCCAGGAGTTGTCAGTTTTTTGTTTTTTGGTTTTTTCCCATGAATTATCCCATGTAACTCCTAGGACAGCCCTATGAAGTAGATACTGAAGTCATTTCTATTTTATAGATAAGTAAAGATGCACAAGAGTTAGGGATGTGCTTACTCTGAGCTCGCTCTGGGACTAAGGACAAGTTAAATTTCCCAACAGACAGACTCTGTAGCGAGGCATATTCCCTGTGTGAGAGACAAGCTGTCTCCTAACGGGCTGCTGGGCTTCAGTAAACGACCTCCTCCTCACCTCCGATCACTCCCCAACCCGCACTATGGATGAGGCTCATGGTGGAGACACCTCATGCTAGACTCTGCATCAGGGTCCCTAATTTTCTCCCTCTCCCCTTTACCTGCCGAGCTGTCAGCTGAGCTAAGTAGTTGTTACCAATCAAGACAAATTGGGGTATGCAATGCTGTGGTAGTTCGGGCAGCTGGATCCCACATGAACTACATGGTTCGAGTCCCAGATCTGGTGGTTTGAGACCTGTCGGCTCATGTGCATGGATATCCAAAATCCCAAAAGGAGGGAGAGATGGAAGAGAGGGATTGTGGAGGTTCCAATCCCCACAGGGGGTGCTTTCTCACTTTCTCTGTCTCTCTCCAGTGAGCACCTACACCCATTAGCTCCAAATTTTAAAAAAGATGAACTGGAGGCTCAATTCCAGTTTTTTTCTGGAAAGAGAATGGGCTTAATAATTCAGTTGAATTGCCATAAATATGTGGCCGGCCTTTCCCAAGAAGCTCCTGCTTCCTGCAGTAATTAAGGAAGATCCATTTGCTCAGAGCCCTCCATATCTCTTTTAAGAAACCTTGTTGTGGGAACCAGCAGTTAGCGTAATGTCTATGTCGCTGGACTCCTACGTAGTCGACTGCGGTTCGCGTCCCGGACCCAGTGGCTTAAAACTCACGCCGGGCTCATGTGCGTGCATGCCCAAGATCCCGAGAGGAGAATGGAGGAGAAGGGATTGCGGTGTGGCCATCCCCCCTGGGAGGTGAAAGTGTCTTCAATCAGATCAGTGTGTGAGACCCATTAAGCCTGGACTGACGGCACATAGACCTGTTACACCTTTGGGGATTGACTTTCTAGAACGAGACCACAATTTATGGTTTCTCTTTTAAGCACTAGACCATGTGGGAGGAATGACTCCAGCTTTAGTCAGCTCAAGCTCCTGTAACAAAATACCATAAGCGGAATAGCTTACAAACAACAGAAGTATATTAGTCATTCTTACAGTTCTGGAGGCTAGGAAATCCAAGATCAAGGCATCAGTCTTGGTTCATAGACGGTAGTCTTCTCTCTGTGTCCTCACCTGGAAGGAGGAGCTTGGGAGCTCTCTGGGGCCTCTTTTACAAGGACACTGATCCCATTTATGAGGGCTCTGCCATCATGACCTAATCACCCTGCACCGACCCCACCTTTTAATACAATAACCTTCAGATTTAATTTTTTTTTTAATTTTTGTCATAAGTCTTGGCACTTGCTGGAGTGAGAGAGAGAGGAAGAAAGTAAGAAATCACCCCCCCCCCAGGGGATGGCCATATCACAATTGTCTCCATTCTCCTCTTGGGATCTTAGGTATACATGCACATGCACCAGCCTGATTTGGAAGCCGCTGGACCTAGGACCTGAACCACAGAATTTGCCATCTGGGACCCAGTGCCTCAACCTCCATGCCTCCTGGTGGCCCAGGATTTTACCATACGCATTTTGGAAGGACACCAATATTTAGACCGTAGCGACACCTGGCCCGTACTACCTCCCAATGCTGCCAAGAGAAATCAGATGGTACGGGCTTGATTGAGCTCAAGGGTATAGATGTGTGAAGCTATTTGTGTTCTTCATAATTAGCATGCTTTTGAAGGAAAACCTCGGCAGTTTTAGAGTTAGAAATGAGACTTTTCTGCTCATCCAATTGGATATCAGATTGCAAATCACGTGAGTCCATCGCCCCCATCCCCTCCCATCTTACTCCCACGTTCAAATCTGAATCAGATGGTTTACTCTGTTCTACTTTCCTCTTCAGAAAAGGAGAACAGGATCCAAACCTAATTAAGACAGCATTTCAACTCTGTAACTAAATTCATTCATAGCCCAAGTGCTTTGGGATGCCAAGCAACGTCTGGCCACCTCCTCTTGCAAACCTGGTTCAAAATCATTATCATTTATTATTTATACTCTGGTTTAAGTGACTAGCAAAAAAGATTTTTTAAAATTAACCCTTCTCTTCTTCTGCTTGGGGCCGCAAGGGACCAGTCACTTTGATCAAGACACCACTGAGGCCTCACACTAAAGTAAGCCTCTTCTGAACAGTCGCCTCATTAATTAACAGCTACGGGCACTTGGAATGTTCTGTCCGAGTGGTATTAACAGCCCCGTTCCTTGGTGGCCAGAGCTTGAAAGCAGAAGGATCTCAAGTGAGGTTCCTCTCTCAAGCTACCTACTAGCTCCTGCCCTTGCACTGGGCTTAGAAATACCTCAGGCTTGGGACCAGCAGGTTGCATAGTGGTTAGGGTCACTGGATTCCCTACGTGGCCAACTGTGGTTCGAGGCCTGAACCTCATGGTGTGCTTTCTCACTTTCCCTTTCTCTCTCCCTCTCTAGTCACATTTAAAAAATAAAAATAACAAATGGAAATAAATATGAAAGAAAGAAAGAAAGAAAGAAAGAAAGAAAGAAAGAAAGAAAGAAAGAAAGAAAGAAAGAAAGAAAGAAAGAAAGAAAGAAAGAAAGAAAGAGCCACTCACTCCAGCTTGGGGTCAGCAGGTGGTGTGAGTTAAAGTGCTGGATTCCCCATGCCTGACCGTGGTTTGGGTCTTGAACCTTGTAGCTTGTATGCATGCATGTGCACCTTAATGCCCAAAATCCTGAGAAGAAAATGGAAGAGAAGGAATTAGCAGCACTGCCTGGCCATCCTCTCTGGGGAGGTATAGGGGTGGGTGAATTCTCACTTTCTCTCTCTCTCCAGTGAGTATACATATCCCATGGCAAAAACAAAACAAACACACACAATAAAAAGTACAGTCTCTGGAGTTAACTATGAGATCCAGAGCCTCTCTGAACGCCTCTCTGAACCTCAGTTGCCCCATCTAAAGCACAGACAAGTTGCACAGGGTGATTCTTAGCGATCCACAGTGTTTTGAGATTCCTGCTCTGTGTCAGCCACTGTGCTGGGCAATAGGGATGCAAAGAGGAGTAGGACAGAGGCTCTTACCCTCAGTAAGTTCATGCTTTCAAGTTAGTGGTTCTCAGTGAGGGACATTGTTATACTCCAGACATTTGGAAATCAATGGAAGCATTTTACGTTGTCAGAGTGAGGCCAGTGGATGCCGCTAGTATGTAATAGGCAGACAACTAGAGTGTCACTGACTATCTTACAGTATCTTACACTGCCAAGAATCGTTCACCCTGTCAAATCAGTAGTGCCAAGGGCGAGAAATCTCTGTCTAAATACACCGTGCTGGGGCCAGCAAGTGGCATGGTGGTTAAGGCTCTGGACTTCCACATGGCCAACTATAGTTCAGGTCCTGGACCTGGTGGCTTGCTTCCTCCCTCCCTTCCTCTACCCCTCCCACCCTCCGTTCCTCTCTCCCCTGTGTGTGTGTGTGTGTGTGTGTGTGTGTGTGTGTCTGTCTGTCTGTCTGGTGAATGCAGGTGCTCTATAGAAAATTTTTTAAATAATAATAAATAATTATTTTAAAAATAGATTATGCCAGCTGTACAAACAAATAAATTCAATGCCTTGTAATGGGAGTTAAGAAAATTACAGCATTGCACACCCAGGGCTGAGATTTAGCAGTTCCCAGTATAAGGTCATCCCCTGCATCCTTCACTCAGTGTTAAAACGAACTTCGGAAAGCTCATGGGAAAATAGAAGGACAACTTAAGGCCCAACTGGTGGCATGGTAGTTAAAGCAGCTGGATCCCATATGGCAGGCTGCACGGTTTGAGTCCTAGACCTGGTAGCTTCAGAAGCATGCTGGATGTATGTTGCATGGGTGTCTCAAATTGCAAAAAGAGAAATGCAGGAGGGATTGCAATATGACCCCCCTCCCCCCAGAGGGAGTTTTTTCTCCCTTTCTCTCTCTCATTTTCTGCCGAGCTTGCACACTCTCTAAGAAATGTAAAGGAAAAAATTTAAAGGGAAAAATAAAACGTTTATTCTGGTGCAAAAAAAATTTTGAAATCATGCATGGCTTTTTTCATAGTGCATATTTCCCACGAACTTTTAGAAGCCCCTGGTACTTCTGTGCAAGGGCTCGGGTTGGTAGCAAATATCGAGAAATGGAAGGCAGTCTTTGTATTCATTGCACAAGGGAGGTATCCCCTCAGTTGCCCTAAGTCTGGCTCACGTGGTCCAATCCTGACTCTGTTTCAACTCCTTCAAAATCCACCCCTATCAATGGGCTCTGGCATGGGAGCAGGCCTGCTGGAGGAGGAGGCAGCCTTCAGCCACGTGTATTTCTTTGCATTTGCCTTTCTTGCTCATCCAGAGGCACCCACCCCTGACGAGCTCTGCTGGGGGAAATTATGAATGAATCATCAAGTGACTCACTGGGGAAAGCCCTCCCCGAGAGCTGTAGTTCAGAACCCACCCAAGCGACCGAAATCTGTTTTCCCAGTTTCTTTCCTGCCTCTCCCCACAAAAGACTAAAAATAAATGGAAAATACTTAAGATGATGTATTGCAAACATTTTTTTATAATAAGAAAATAAAGGAAAATTTTTCAAAGCAGCCCAACTGGAGGCTACCCCAATTAGAATTCAGGAAGGTGGAAGTGTGATAAAGCCTGTCTTCTGCTGTGTAGGCATCAGGCTCATTCAGAACTTGCTACTCCAAGCAGGTCATGGATCCTCGCAAAGAGGGAAAAGCGGACCAGAAGGAAAACATGAGCCTCTGTTTGAGAATTCCTGATTCTCAACCTCAGTGGCCTTAAGAAATCACACAACCTCTCTGAGCATCACTCAGTTTCCTGATCTGCAAAATGGGGTTCTTTTTCTTTCCTTTTTTGTTTTTAGTAAAGCTTATTCACTTATTTCTTCTTCTTCTTCTTCTTCTTCTTCTTCTTCTTTCCTTTTAATTTAGAGGTTTTTGCTACAGGGCATGTGCGCTCACTGGAGAGGAGAAAGACAGAAAGGCAGAAAGCAAGAAATCACCCCCTGGAGGGATGGCCACACCACAATCCCTTCTCTTCCATACCTCTCTCTGGATTTGGGGCATGCACACACATTTGGGGCATGCCGGGTGTGTTTTAAGCTGCTGAGTCTGGGACTTTCACTGCAGTGGACTACATGGGAGTCCAGCAACATAACCACTGTGCCATCTGCTGGTCCCTCACCTATCCCTTCTGTGAGTCAGAGAAACAGAGACAGAGAGAGCATTCCCGATACGGGCCTAATACTGTGATCCACCGCAGTCTCAGTCAGCCTTGGATTATGGACTCATGTATACCTAGTATACCCAGGAGGTCTCTGGGCACACACCTGGAGCCCTCCTGTGTGGGTCAGCCTGGGAAAGCATTGTGGTGATTTTTTTAAAAGAATTATTTAATATTATTTTTAAAATTTGTTATAGGGCATGTGAACTCACTAGAGCGAGCGAGAGAGGAAACGTGAGAAAGCAAGCCACCAAGTCCAGGACTTGAACCATGGTTGGCTATGTGGGAGTCGAGTGCCTTAACCACTGTGCCATTCTGCTGGCCCCAGAGCATTGTGTTTTAATGCTGCACCACTGTCTTATCCCCCAAAATGAGTTTCATTGGCAGCTTATACCATTGCCAGGAGGATAAAGGAATTTAGGCATGTGAAGGGGCTTTGAGACTTAAACAGCCTTCAATAAATGTTGTTAAAGGTTGAGTATGTAATAATGACATTGCGGTTTCCTCTTTATCTTTTAAAAGCTAGATGCAGTAATAGTTACAGATGAAATGATGTCTGAGATTTGCTTTAAAATAATGCAAAATGGAAGGAAGAAATAGGCATATAAGATGATGAGTTTACCATGACTTGAGAGTGACTGTGGCTAGCGATGGGTCTCTGAACCTTTACTAAGTGTGTATGCATACATGCCCAAAACCCCAAGAGGAGAATGGAGGAGAAAGGATTAAAGAGGGGCCATCTCCCATGGGGCTTGCTTTCTCTTTCCCCCTCTCTATCTGGTGAGTGCACGTTCTCTGTGGCAAGTTTATAAAAGAAATTCGAGCGATATCCCCATGTCACACACTCACTGCCACTCCTGCCTACTCACAGTGCAATTCAAATGTGGGCCCCAGCTTTGAGCACAAGTGCAGTTCAGCTCCTACAGAGCAGAGTTTCTGAGCCTCAGCACTAGTGGCATTTAGGCTGGGGGATTCTGTTGCAAGGAGGTCCTGTGCATGGTGGGGTGGTCAGCGGCATCCCTGGCCTCTACTCACTAGAGGCCTCCTGCTCACTCTGCTACAGATAAATGTCTGCAGATGTGGCTAGTGACCCCCAGAGACCAGAGTAGCCTGTAATTGAGAACCACTGTTTCAGGGAACCTGTCTTCTCCTGCATGGGCCTGACCCATATCACCAGAATCCAGTGATCATGCTTGTCATAAACACTTCATAAAAATAGACTCGAGGTGCTGCCTGCCCCGTGCTCCTAGAGGGAGGAGTCCACCTGCTCACATCAGTTAACTCCAAGCCAAATCCCACAGTCAGAACCAGACTTGGTTGTCTTGCTTTTGCATAGTTGTCTCCTCTCGTTCCCTCATCACCAAGTAGGACCACAGTGATTTTCCTGGAGAACTAGGCTCAGAGTTTGTTACAATTATCACAGTCATTGCTCTAGTTCTGTGCTCTGGCCTGGAGGACCTCACGTAGCGACCTGCCCAGGAGAGCATTGCCTAGTCTCAAGGCCTGCTGTCCATCTATCATATGGCCTTTGTAAAATGAAACCTTTCCAGGGCCAGTGGGTGCCATGGTGGTTAAGGCAGCTGGGCCTCACATGGCTGACTATTTATTCGAGGCCTGGACCCAGCAGCTTGGAAAACACTCAAAGCAAATGTGCTGTGTGCTCAGAATCCCTAGAAAGAATGAATGAGAAGAGATTGTGGCATGGTCCTCCCCCCAGGAGATGGTTTCTCACTTTCCCTGCCTCCCTCTCTCTCTGTCTTCTCACTTGTCTCCTTGGAAAGTACACACACCTAGTAGCAAAATAAACTAATATAAATAAAGTAAAATAAAACTAGACATTTCTCAGTAGTTTCTCTTTCCTAGTCTCTACTCTGTGAATTGGAATTCCATCTCTCAAATGTCTCCAGAAATAATTATGTCTCTGTAGATGAGGTTTTCAGAAATGCCATCTTCTAGGACAGGGGAATTAAGCAGCTAATGTTGATTTGATCCTAGGATCTTGAGAAAGCAGAACAGCAGAGCAGTGAGTGCCGTCAGGGCTCAGCATGGGTTTCCTTTATTTTATTGTTTTCCTTTTGTAGAGAAATTTCTGCGATGTAGCGTGTGCACTCCCCAGAGAGAGAGACACACAAAACAAGAACTAACTCCCCAGAGGAAATGACCATGCCGCAATCTCTTCTGCTCCATTCTCCCCTCAAGATTTTGGAGGGACCAGCAGTTAGCATAATGGCTATGTCGCTGGACTCCCACATAGTCAACTGCAGTTCAAGTCCCGGACCCGGTGGCTTAAAACTCATGCCGGGTGTGTGTGCATGCGTGCCCAAGATCCAGAGAGGAGAATGGAGGAGAAGGGATTGCGGCACAGCCATCCCCGCTGGGGGGTGATTTCTCACTTTCTGTCTCTCTGTCTCTCTGTCTCTCTCTGTCTGGTGAGCGCACACACCCTATAGCAAAAACCTCTTCAAAAAAAAAAGATTTTGGATACACACACACATGCATGAATTTTAAGCCACCAGGTCAAGGACTCAAACTGCAGTTGACTATGTGGGCATCCAGCAATGTAACTGTTACGCCATCTGCTGGTCCCTCAGCATGACTGTCTGGTCCTGCATCCTCCCTGTGATGAGTGCAGTCTCCTCTGCCCTCCTGAAGGACCTTCGCACCTGGGGTGATGGAGCAGTCCCTGAGCGGGATTGCAGATCTGTGGACCTGGAACGGCGAGAGGTTCCAGATGGAAGCCCCAGCATCATAGACCATGTCGCCTGACTGCCCACCCTCCAGCAGGAGTGTCTTGCCCTTCATCCCTGGTACCTGGGCACTAAGCTCCACTTGCACACCCCTGGGGGTAAGGCACCCACTCACTTCTGAGGCAGCCAGTCCACCTGTGCCCCTGCTTCCATGTCATCTGCTTGATTACCCTGAATCTAGTTCTTGCTTCTGGACAGAAGTTCTGGTCAAGCTCATGTTCCCTGGGGTCGCGTTTCATTCATGCCACCTGCTCATTCTTCTTCCCTGTCCTGAACTTCCTGGTCTTATAGTCATTGTCTGGATGGCTTCGAGGTCTCCTTCTCTCCTAGTTGCCCATCCAGGAGATAATCCAGTCTGCAAGGCCCTCTCCAAATGTGTCAACCTGCCCTCTTGTTGGTGTATCACGTGCAGACGCATTTATCCTCTCTACAGAGAACAGGTCAGGAGGGAGCCCTCTGGCAGGCCGCCAAGACTCCCTGCTTGACAAAGACCCCAGTACCTGCTCTGGTGGCTCGAGGTGGTCCAGCCAGCTGTGTCCAGCAGCAGCGCGGTCTCCCTTGCCTACTGAGCCAGTGTTCTTGTCCAGCCCGTACTTGGCCTCATGACACAGTGTGTTTATGACTTTCCCAGTCTAATCAGCCACTCGACCCTATTAGAAAACCACAGAGGAAATGAACTTGGTCTGACACGACCCATGCTGGCAACTCTGTTGACTTCTGACAGCGGCGGCTCCCTTCTCGCGGAACACATAAATCAAGGGCTTAATAATCCGTCCTCTAATTTTGCCAGGCTTCAGAATCACCAGATTGTCGTGTCAGCTCTCAGCCCTGTACCTCTCCGTGATAAATCAGGGTGAAATTTGCATTTCCCTTGTACCTCGCCTGTCTTCCACAGTTGTTCACACGGAACTCATGCTGAAGGGGCCGTGCGGGAGGTAAGGTTGGGAGGGGTGAGAGTGCAGCTGTCCCTGCAGTGAGTTCCACCTGGCTATCACCTCTGCAGTCTGCTGGTCCCCACTGGTCCCCACTTGGGACACCAGCCCTGCATCTAGACAGGAGGGATTTCTGCAGCTGTAGCCCGTGTTCTGAGGCAGGTTCGGGACTGGCTGCTATCAGTTCTCCTGGATGTCAGGTTTCATGTGTGGGTGGGAAGTCTGCTTTGTCACACAGTCCCAATTTCTATTGCTGTCTTGTGCCCTGTGCATGCTCATTGACTCCTGCACAAGGCATCCTGGACCCACTGGGAGACAGCGATCCAGGGAGCAGCCCCTAGCACACCCTCATCGCCTTCAGTGCCTGATTTGACTCTTGGCTCAGACTAAGTCTGACACCCCTGCCCTCCTTGGGCTATGCTTCAGCACAGCTGGCCCGGCCCCTGCCTGTCAGTGCACACTCACGGAAGGCTCTGGGCAGGTCTCTGTCTGTCTTGGCCGGTCCACCCCGAACTGTGTATAGTCACGCACCCTCACATCCTGGTTCTTCCTGCCCCTACCCACAACAGTGCCAGGCCAAAGTTCGGATGTTATATCACCAAGCATGCTTTGACAAGTTTTGGGAAGATTAATCTAGCCAATTACAGACTGTGAGGTTGAGGAGTTCAAGTCCCCATGGCTGAAGTAACTGAGGGCTTTCTTATCTTCTTAGGCATTTCTAAGATGAGTGTTTTCTTAAAAGCACCTGGACTTTCGCAGATGACCACAGATCTACCAGAGGCATTTGCCCCACGGTGTCCTGCTATAGACCAGGGGCCCATCCTTGAGGAATGGGAGGGCCTCCTGCCCTGTTCTATGAGTCCCAGCAGCCTGGTGAGGCAGGCCTTCCCTGGCAGAAGGTGTCTGGCTCCCTCTGGTGTCAGTAGGAGACACCACGCAATTCCTCCCGTTTCCCCTGATCCACGCACTTGTTGAGTTGATCGTGGGTAAACTGAGGCCCAGAGCTCCTCCCCCTCCCACCACAAGTGAGGGACGGAGTCCCAAGTAAAGACCGTTGTCACTCAAGTCCAGTTCTGTCTCCTGTCTCCTCACGACTCTTGGCTCCCCATAATGGGTGGATGAGGGTGGGGGGCTATGGTCCCATGCAAGGTCTGCAGCACCCTGCATGTGCATTCAGAATTTACTACAAGGATTCCTTCTAGGAGACCCACACACCTCCCTGAGGGTCAGTGGGAGGACATGTAGGATCTAGGCCCACAAGACCTGGTCTATTCTCTGTGCCTCAGTGTCTTTGCAAACTGAGATGAAGACGCTTCCCTCTCAGGGTTGCTGTAAGAACTATGTGGTATACATGGGCAGGGCACCTGGCCGGCAGCAGGTATGCAGTGGAGACCACTTCCATGTTGCTGTGAGCAATGCTGTCCACACAGTGGATCACAGGAGCAGCGGGCTTTCTGCTCTGGAGCGGCAAAGACAGACTGAGGCCACTGTGTCTCCATCAGGTGAACTCACCTGAGCACCCCACAAAAGAGTGAAAAAGTACTACAGGTTAACCTGTGGGTAGCCTTCCTGTACATGGCCTGTCCCCAGAGATAGCTGGTAGGTAGTGCAGGACCTGCCCTCTGATGTCAAGGCCTCTGTCTCCCTGAAGCCTGGGCCCATCCCCGTGGTTCAGTGAGCAGGAAATTCACTGTGGCTTCTATGGTCCTTTGAAGATGTGGGCTGTTCCCAGGATGGATGCAAAGCAGAGAGACCTCTTCGATGCTGATGTCTTAGAGAAGCGTCCAGCCCAGGACTGTGGGAACCTAGTGTGCCAAGGCCCTGGAGGTTCCCCACGGACACTGGGGTACCCTTTTCAGAGGCAGAGGGTCAGGAAGTAGGCCTGCCCCCCTGGGGGAGAGGAGGTCATGCATTCACTCACTCGCTACCCAGCGACAGAGCAGCAGACCCACTGAATGGAGTCTAGCCCCCCCTCCAAGTTTGAGTCCACCCACAGCCACTCTGAGAGCCAACTGGTCTCCCTGCTCACTTGTTTTATCTCGGTCACCGCCATGTCCTGCCTCCGGGCTTATTTTCCTGGCACACAGCTTGAGCAGGACATTCCTGTGGCCAGGCACTGCTGGTGGCCCGACAGTGGGCCCACCACAGCTGCCCTCAGAGCTGGGAGGTCATGGCCAGCACAGTTCAGTTTTCTCTCCTGAACCTCTGCCACAGGCCCCGTGCATGTCTTCGGGGTCTCCCCTGGTGTCTACCTCACATCCCACTGCTCTCCGGCCTCCCTGCCTTTGCCTGTGCTGTTGGCTGAACCTGCCACCTTCCCCTCCTCGCTTGTTTTTAAAGATCGTAGGTTTGGTTCCCAAGTTGACTTGCACATGCCAGGCACACATACTCGTCCGTGAGCCTACCCAGCTGGCGAGATCCTATCAAGGGTACTCTCGCTTGCTCAGGAAATAAAAAACTGGAAAAAACAAACACAAAACTCAGCTGCATGGTGTGAGCGG